>NC_046161.1:81018726-81176226 GCF_011064425.1 Rattus rattus | reverse complement strand
TGTGTACTGTAGATACAGAATAAATAGATGGTAGAGATCAATAAATTGATAGATGATGCTAATGAGCAGATAATGGATAGATGATCAACAGATAGATGAAAGAGATAGACATGGAGAGACACGGGTACACAGATGAGTAACAGACAGATCTGACACTCATAGACCGACTCTTGACTGCCTTATGACACTTACAGACTGAATCTTGACCACCCTGTAATCTGCACGCCAAAGCCCTAACTGCTGACACTTGAGTGAGACTACATGTGTTGGTACACATGTAGTTGGAAACAGTGTTGGTTGAAGAGGCTGTCTGATGGATATCCAGAAAGAGACACACAAGGGTGCACACACAGAGGAGCCCCATGTGAGCAGACAGCAGTAGGACAGCCATCAGAGAGCCACAGACAGAGCCTGTGACATAGCCTTCCCTATGGCCCTCAGTGGAACATGCATGTCCGTTATTTAAGCTTCCTCGCCCAGGAAATTTATAGTGCAAGTAAACTTATGTAAGTGCTGAATTAATTTGAGGAAAACACTGTTCTCTTTGATGAATTAAACTGTCATTAGAAACAGAATTGCCATTTAACTGAATTAAACAGAATTTGAAAGTCCATTATTCCTGACTTTATCCCAATCATTCTCACGGTAATGAAACAATAAATAGACTTCTGAAAGGAAAGCTATTTCCAAACTCTCGTTAATCCACCCTCCTCCATGCCACCTTCAACAGGTACATGAAGTTCCCACACCAATGTTCTAAGGAGTGCCTGCTCTAAACAAGTTAAAATTAGGAGGAGAAAGTTCAAATTAAAGCACTGTGAGCTTAACATGAGAGGCTTAGTGGAGATCAAAAAGTCCAGGCCTAGTCCAGTCTAGAATTCAGGCTCATATACGGAATTGTTCACACCCTTGCTGACCTTCAGCTCTCAAACACACACACACACACACACACACACACACACACACACACACACACAGAGGAAGACACAGGTATATGCAGACACAGACAGACAGACGCACGCACACACGCATGCACATGCACATGCACACAGGCACGCAGGCACACACGCACACACATACACACACACAGGCACATACAGAGGAAGACAGACAGACACATGCACACAGGTATATGCAGACACAGACAGACAGACAGACGCACGCACACACACATGCACAGGCACACAGGCACATACACACACACACACACGCACAGGCACACACAGAGGAAGACACAGGTATATGCAGACACAGACAGACAGACAGACGCACACACACACGCACGCACAGGCACACGCACACACACACACACACACACACACACACACACACAGTAAAGGGCACAATGACCGCATGATGACATAGAAAGCAGATACAAAAGTATCTTTAAGAAAAGAGTCTCAGGGCTGGAGAAATGGCTCAGCGGTTAAGAGCACTGACTGCTCTATCAGAGGACCCAGGGCCAATTCCTAGCATCCATATGGCAGCTCACAACCATGTAACTACAGTTCTAGTAACTCTAGTCCCAGAGGCTCCAACATGCTCACACAGACATACATGCAGGCAAAACAGCAATGCACATAAAACAAAAAAAAAAATCATTTTTAAAAGAAAGGAAATAGTCCCAGTATGGTATAGGAGCCCAAGCTGAGCACAAAGATGGTCCTCAAAGCTTCTGCCCATTTTCTTCTACTCTTCAAGCTCTCCAGACTCTGAACTTCCCTTCTCTAGAGAATGGGGTTGACAAGAAAAGTTGCCTCCTCTGCAATTGAAGTATTTCATTAATACTTCAGGGAAGTTCCCTAAACAGAAAAGTAAACAACTCAAAATAGCTTCAGGAAGTCCCTGAAACTGACCAGATTCACCAGCTCCCCTCTCTGCTTTCTAGAGTAAGCAGAAAAAGCTAGGAGTCACCTTCAGAACCTAGAGAGCTAAGCTGCAAAGACTGGAAGACACGGAAAACGCCTGAGCTGCCTTGAAGAAGTTAGACTGGGGTTTTGTGGAAAGGACAGTCTCCAACCTGTTGAGCTGCCTGAAGGCTATGCAATGTGCTCTAGCTCCAGGCCATCACCCATGCTGGTGTAGGCCTTGGTGATGCATCTGTCTTTGAGTTATTTCTGCTCCTTACCCATACTCCTGTAAGTAACCCCAGTAAAACTCATTGGTTCACAAAGTTGGACTTTGTTGGTATCCATACTTTGGTTTGTTATGGGCTTCCTAACACATCTCCCCAGAAAGAGTTGTGATACAACAGGGGCTTAGAACCACCCCTACCATGGTACTTTGTCCAACTAACTACCTTAGCACATGGGATCTCTTTCCTTTTCTCAAACTCCATGATGAATGACTTGAATTTCTTACTTATGAGAGAGTGTGGTAGTTTGAGTGAGGGATGTCCACATAGAGCAGGTATTTGAATCCTTGGTGTCCAGTTTGTATTTTCACTGGGGAGATCTGGCAGGTATGGTCAAACCGGAAGATGTATGCACTTGGTTATACTACCTCACTCAGCTTTGAGCCTGTCCTCTCTACTTCATGTCTTCTGTTAAAGATGAAACACCTAAGATAAGAAAAAATAAATTTAAAAAAAGATGGAACTCCAGTCACCATGCCTACCATTTGTTGCCATGGCTCCCGATGGATTCTTATCTTTTGGAACTGCAAGGCCAAGCAAACTCTCTTCTTCAAGTTGCTTTTGGTCATAGTATTTTATTGCAGCAACAAAAATGTAGCTAACCGGGACAGCATGAGTCCAGCTCCCAAAAGATCAGCCTGTTGCTTACCAAGTACTGGGGCTGATTTATGTAGCTGTAGTTCTAAAACACTGTGGCCAGGTGAAATAAAACGTTAAACACAGGGCATTTGTGTAGCCCTGGGGAAGCACTCTTTAAGTTTTAATTATTGGAGTTTGTGAAACATTTGTCACAGACTATAATAAGTAGAGTAGGCTGTATCTTAAATCACCTCTTGGAAGGTGGTCTGTCAAAAATAGCTTACTTTATTTCTCTCCACGGGTATCCATCTCCAAGCAGCATACACCACTCCTACAGCCAGGAGGCAAATCATTCTGATGAGAGGTGAATGCAGGGGGAGAAGGATCAGAACTTGTAAATGTAAGAGGTTGAGACAATGTAGCAGAAGAGTTCAGACACAGGACCATGTTCTTGGTCTGGCCCGGACAGAAGTGGGCATTGTTAACGTTCTCCATTAGCCTAGCCCTCAGCCACCCTAGTGGAACTGCTGATGAGCAAGCCAGAGCCTGAGGGAGGGGGCAAGGCTGGTGCTCCCAGCACCCTGCTGCTTCACCTCACAGGTAAGACCTGAAGGGAGGAAGGTGAGGCCCTGCAAAACAAGGGATGGACAGTGTGCCTGCAACCTCTTGTCTGAAGGTTCCCAAGTCTCCAAACATACATACATACATACATACATACATACATACATACATACATACATACATACATACATA
Organism: Rattus rattus; assembly: GCF_011064425.1. Classification (NCBI taxonomy): domain Eukaryota; kingdom Metazoa; phylum Chordata; class Mammalia; order Rodentia; family Muridae; genus Rattus; species Rattus rattus. The sequence continues at coordinate 81,172,760 of NC_046161.1, read as the reverse complement.
CATAGTTCATCTCCTTCGGGTGTCTCTTTGACTCAGACTTGGCGGGTTGCTTTCTACGGTAGATAAGTAACTGCAGATGATAAAAGAAAATATCTATGTGACTGTCCTTGGAGGCAGTTATCTTGCTTCTAGCACCTCAAGCTCAGCCTCAGGGACACAGGTTAACTCTCTCTGCACCATTAGGCTGTGTAGAAATTTGAAAACACTGGCGTAAATGTGACAGGCTTGTATAATGTTGTCCAGAGTTTCATCTCAAATGTCTGCGTTTTCCATCGATCGTGTTAGCATGTGTGGGTTTCAGGGGAAGCTAGGAAAGGCCACACTCTCTTACCCATCACCTCATGCCTCTTTCTTGGTCCACCAGGCACTGTGAGTCCACCTGTGCGAAGCAGCGCTCTCAGCCATCCCTGCTTCCCATGACACTTGTTTTGCCGTCACAAGGACATGTGTGAGGAAAGCAAATGCACTTTTGAGGAGATGAGTATCTGAAGTAAATCATTTTCACCTGAAGGGCTATGGCATTTTAGTAATGTCCTCTACAGGGAAGTAATTATGTAGGTCTTGGTAGCAGTAGCAGAAGCCACAATTAAACCCACATTTAACTTGTATGGTTTTAGCATCTCACAGAGAGATTCTCAACCTCTTTTTTTTTTTTTTTTTTTTTTTTTTTTAACCTCGCACCTAAGCAACATTAGCACAGACTGAACATTATTACAGCATGTTCACAAGGAAGGGGGAGCAAAAGTTAATGTCTCGCATGCTTTCTCCTTCTTTCTAGTAGGAATAAATACATTTCATACTCCAGTAGAGAAAGAAAAGAAAAGGAATACTTTGTACTTTGGCATATACCAAAATAAATAAATAAATAAATAAATAAATAAATAAATAAATAAATAAATAAATAACAGCATCAAGAGCCTAGGTTTTAGATGGACTCCTGTTAGCAGACAGAAAGAGAGCAGGACCATGGCTAGCTAAGGAAGGCATTAAGTTTCCTCAGCTCCCTGACTTAAGACAAAAGCCTGGCAGCTTTTGTGTCCGGCAGGAAGGCCCCCTGCTGGTGGACTGGCTCAACAAGTTGAAGGCTACATCAAGACAGTCACTCAACACTTACCAATCCCCTATCTGGTCTTCCAACTGACCAACCCTGGATGGGGGTGGGGGCAAATCTCAGATTTCTCTGCCACCACCTGCTAATGCTTCCCATTTGCCTGGTAGAGAAAATGCACTTGATCCAGACCCCAGGCCCCTTAGACTGTATCAGCATCATCTTAGATGGACACTAATGTAAGTCTCCCCTAAAATGAAACCTTAATTGTGTTCTAAGGAAAACACATCTCCCCACCTGATGAACCCACTTCTTTGCTATGCTGCTATCTGAAGAAAGGTCACAATTTTAGGAAAATGAAATGCATGCGAAAGTCATTTTCAACCACAAACACTGGACAAATGCACACTTGGTACTGTCCACAATTTTGCAGGATACTTCTCTCCTTGTGTTTCTCTCTCTCTCTCTCTCTCTCTCTCTCTCTCTCTCTCTCTCTCTCTCTCTCTCTCCCCCTAAATTCTGATGAGCCTCTTTTCCAATGGGAGTCTCTGAAATACTGGCTAAGGAAGTATTTTTTCCTAACTGTTCCCACATCTAACTCTTCCACCATCAGAAGTTAGTAGAGCATCAGGCAGACAGATTGCTACTCTTTCCTATTCTAATCCAGCCATTAAAGACCCTCATATTCTGAGCAGCCACATTTGGTGGCACCTGCCCCAGTATTTGCCTGTTTTTGTTTTCCAAGACCCTTTGAAATGGACTCTCCTTCCCTGTCTTTCACCACAGAATGCATAGCCCTTCTGCTCACACAGCCACTTCTGAGACCCAAAAGAACTGCAGTGCCCACACATGAAGGCTGACCTCGCTGTGCTCCCTCCTGGGATCAGAACTTTTCTCTTTCTCCATCATCGGCTGAGCTGCTGGACAGTTTCTCACCCACTCGAGTTCAAAGCAGGAAGGCAGGACTACCCTGGCCTTAGTCTCGGAGCTGCTCAGTGACACCTGTCTTCTTTCCAGTGGCTCACTCTTCCTCATCATCTCCTCCACCCAAAACTCCCTGCTCCTGTGCTGTCGCTCTCCAGCTGGTCCCTCGTGGTCCCAGAAAATGTCCAAGCTTCCTTTCCTCACCAAATTTGAACAAGGGCGGTAGATCAAGCTGCCCATGACGTCTCATGAATTGTATGCTCAGGAGGCACATATGCAAGCTCAGCAGCTCTCTCTGGAGATGCCTCTTCAACAGCCTCTTCTCTCAGTACTCATATTATTAGTCATCTTTTTGTGGTGGTGGGGATGTAATACAGAGTCTCACTTAAGGTGGGAAAGTGTTCTGTCACTGAGCTATACCATCAATCCACCTCTCTCTCTCTCTCTCTCTCTCTCTCTCTCTCTCTCTCTCTCTGCGTGTGTGTGTGTGTGTGTGTGTGCACATGGGTGTGCAAGCATGCACACACCCATTTGCAGGTGCTATGATCGGTGTATGTATGCTTATGTGTGTGGAGGCCAGAGGTCCATGTCAGCCGCCTTCCTCTCCACCTTTATTTTTCGAGACCGAGTCTTTCATTGAACCTGAAGCTCACAGACTGAGCTGGACTCAGTGAGCGTCAGGGGCCCACCTGTCTCTGCTTCCGCCTTGACCCCGAGAACCAGGGCTACAGCACACACTGTCACACCCAGCCTTTTCCATGGATTCTGGGGCTCCAGACTCAGGTCCTCATGTTTGCCAAGCAGGCACTTTGCCACCTCGGCCATCTTCCCATTCTTGGAGTGGCTAGTGTGTACCTTAGTCGAAAAGCTTACCTTGGTGCCCTCACTTTATCTACGAGTCACACTGCCTGCTAGTTTCTGATTGTTTTTCTTCTTGCTTTCTAACAGAAGCGAATGGGAGCATTGGAAGACAAAATTCAGCTTGCCTCTAATCCTATGGGGAACCCCTCTTCTCCAGTCCTGACCACCAATCTTAGGAATGCAGCCACCTCCTCCTATCTCAGGACTGGCTCAAAGGCTGTTTATGGCCCTTCTTTGCCAGGTTACTGTCTGTCCTCCAGATCTTTGTCTCAAGCCACCTTCCTGCAGATTCTGTGATGTGGCCCCTCACCCCTGAGTAGGTGCTGCTCAGAATTGAACATGGAATGGAGTAGACCCTGGGCTCCTCTGAACCTACACCACACGGAGGGAACAGGTAATGCTGGTGGCGTGCCTGGCTCTAACCTCAGGTCTCCTGCCTATGGGCTCTGTAACTAAGCATCCACACCTTACTCCTCTGGGTCTCTGTCTCTTCCTTTGTTAAATGGGCACAGTGATGATTACGGTCCCACGTCCTGGGGTACATTTCGAACCCTGCTATCTTCCTGACATCTGAGAAGCTCCACACAAATGTACTTAAGGAATGGCGACTCTTTCTCAATGAAATGCAAAGCTGGTCTCTAGACCTCACTTGGCTGGCAGAGGACTGAAACCCCAGGACGTCTGTCACAAGAATGTGGCTCACCAGGGAGGAACTATCCTGTAATCTCATCTCATTCCTTCTCTTTCTGTCTCTGCCCCCAACTCTTTGAAACAAGGATCCACTGTGTGGCCCACAATGGCCTCACACATATCCCTATACTTCAGTTTCCGAAGCAATGGAATTTACAAACATATGCAATTCATCTGACTCTGTGTGTGTGTGTGTGTGTGTGTGTATGTGTGTATATGTATGTATGTATGTATGTATGTATGTATGTGTATGTGTGTTCACATAAATGTGTATGTGTGGGGGTACATATGTATGTGTGTTTACATGCATGTGTATTGTGGGGGTACATATGCATGTGTGTGCATGTTTGTGCGGGAAAGCAAGAGACTGGTGTAAGGCATTGTCCGCTATTGCTCTCCATCTTTTTGACCCAGAATCTTTCTCAAATCTGAAGCTCAGTGATTCATAAAGACTCGTGGGTCAGCAAAGCCTCCTGTCTCTCCCTCTGTACCGTTACAGCCACCACGTCTGGCATTTTTAATGTGTGTGCTAGGGATCCAAGTTCAGGGACCACACTCACCTGGCAAGTACTCTACCAACCATGTGTGTGCAGGGCCCAGGGAAGCCAGAAGAAGCATCAAATCCTCTAGGACTGGCATTATAGGCAGTTTGGGTGCTGGGAATTGAACCCAGGTCCTCTGGAAGAGCGGCCAGTGCGTTTAACCACTTAGCCATCTCTCCAGCCCTGAGTCCTCTCTTTTAACACTGTCTCTGAACCTTGATATAGAGCTTCAACCTGTGCACCCAAAATTCTAGGATTCATATCTTTTGCAGACACATTTTCCTCAGATCTATAGTTATTGTGACTTTAATCAGTGCCTCCCACAACCATATATCTTCGTCAGAGTAAGCGGCACCAAGAAGGAAAAGGCATAGAGACAGAGCCCTACTTACTCACTTTAACCCGGCCTCCACCCCACCCCCACCCTGGCCTGTTGTTTAATTTAGCAGGAGGTTGCCCCCCAAGATTCTACGAAGCCAGGTGCACTTTATATTGTCGACCATGGTAGGGTTGGTGACTACCCAATATATCTGTAGGTTCTCTGGTGCATGGGAATGACAGGCAGTTTGGCCTGAGACTAAAGGAGACGGACCATAGATGAGGAGGCATCTCAGTAAGTTTCCGTCACTCTGCAGATCTTTCAAATTCAAAAGCATTCAGAGGTGGATTCTGCGTGGTCAAATGTCCCAGCTTCTGCCAGCTAATAGAAACTAGGAGGATGTGAAAATGATGTCATTTGCAAAGTTAAAGAAGACCCTGTGTGAGCAGAGGTGGCTCAGCCTAGAGGGCAGGCATTAGGCATGAGGCATTAGGCATTTCTACACTCTAGGAATGTAGAAACAGCAGGATGAACAACATGGAAACACACGCACAGGAATGCACATGCACTCAGAGTGCATGCAAAAGCCAATAGCGACCCTGGCTCTCCTCAGTACTGATGTCTTCTCTTCTATTGAGCTCCATGTTTTCAAAATGCCGGTTGCTATCTACTAGGCTAGCACCATTACCCTAATGACTCATCACTCACATTTGTACAAACGCGGAGATAGCAAGCCCTCATCCACAGCCCAGTTAGCCATAAATTCCCTCTGGGAATGCTTTCCCGGGTAGTCCTGAGCTGTCTTTTAAAAGCATTTGTTCTGGGAGGCGATGTTTCCATCCTTAGAAAAGTCTCCTCCCTCACACCTGTGCAGAGGTGCCTTTAAAACGCTTTCACTCTTCCAGAGGCTGGTTACTCAGTCTTCACACTGCCCCTTTCGGACTTCAAGACCTCTCCAAGCAGTTTGGACTGGCCTCTGCCTTCCTGAGGGAGCTAGTTATCCCCCCACCCCCACTCCGTCAGGTCAGTATCACAGCCCTGCTGTAAACATCCGAGCGGGTCTGATGGGATGGATCCTCGCATCCCGGGCCATTCTCTTGTACCTGTTTTTGCTGCTGTGCTCCACGCCTGGAATCACAGCATTAGTTTCCAGAGCTCTCTCCGCCCCCACTGTTAGCTTATGGAGTCGGGTTAAAAAAATGTACTTAGCTGTCTCATTTTTTTTTCACCTGTGTGCTGGAAATACTGCTACTTACTTGGGGGAGGGGACAGTTCGTAAGGATTAATTTATTTGTGGCAGTTCCTCTCTCTCTCTCTCTTTCCCTCTTCCCTGGATCGCCAGGGACACCTTCTTCCAAGCTTCTTTTGCTCTCAAAACATTCCCGATTGCTTCATCGTTGCCAGATTAAATCGAGTTACAATATCCGGGGCTCCATGTCATCTAAAGCGTGTGGAAACCGAAGCATCAGAACAGTTTTCTGTCGCACTTGCTCTCGGAAGGCCTTCCCCGGTTCAGTATACAGAACGGGGCAGAGAAGAACGCAGGAGGGACTCGTAACTGCAGTCTCACCCGTAAGGTGACCCACCATCCGCTGGCTCCCCAATCTAAACAAACCCGTCAACGCAGGTTAGTCCTGAGAAACAGACTCACTGCAGGGGGCACGCGTCCTGGGGCTGGGGGACCACGCCCTTGGTCTGGAGGTGCAGGTTCCCCAGCCCCTGAGGCTCTGTGGAGGCGCTGCAGAGACCAGCAGACCCTGGTGGCGGCGGGAAAGTTTCTCACCTGCAGCAGAGGGTGTGGCTGGGTCGTGGCGCCCTATGCCCCCTGGATGCTCAGCTCAGCCCTCGAAGCTAAATCCAGGATTTGCTGACTCCTCAGGCCGGAAGGGCTGACTTCAGCAGCAGGGCAGGCTTCGAACTTGGGGGCCCTTCAAAAGGCCAGTAAGCTGCTCTGGGTACCGTCTGAACCCCAGTAACTCTTTCCCACCCTTCTTATCTTCACCCACTCCAATCCCAACACAGGTGCAGACTGAAAAGCACCCGAACCCCAGGCTAGCCCCAGACCCCGTCCTGCCCCGGGTTACCGCAGGCTTTACACGGTCCAGCTCCTCCGGTGCGCGAGCCTCACCGCTGCTGTGCCGCCACCGCCAGAAGCCTGAACTGTGCAAGTAGCTCCCTGCGCCGCGGTGCGGTGGAGATGCGCGCTTGCGACCTAGCGGCGGCGGAGGCGGTGCTGGGCACAGAGGCTGTGGCTGAGCTCCTGAGATGCCTCCCCAACCTCTGGGATCCACAGGAGGAGCCACCCTCCATACACAACCCACATCTCCCTGGGTTGTGGAAAGAAAAGATGTCCGAGGATACTTTACCCTCTCCGACTCTGTAGGGTGTCTTAGGGCCAGCTTTGGGTACAAGCTTTCATGAGATGATCAAGATGAATTGGGGCCACATGAACAGAGAGGTGCACTGAACGGGCAGGTGCAGAGGCCAAGGGGCATCAAACACCCTCCAGATTGATCCGGAAGAGTTAGCAATGGGCCGGGAGCAGGCTAAAGTTAACAGTCATGACTCTCTTCTGTGTCTGCTTGTTCCTCCAATTTGTATGCCAAACACCAGCTTTCAAAAGCTTATATCTGGGGTTGTTGGGGATTTAGCTCAGTGGTAGAGCGCTTGCCTAGCAAGCGCAAGGCCCTGGGTTCGGTCCCCAGCCCCGAACAAAAAAAAAAAAAAAAGAAAGCTTATATCTAAAAAAAGAGATAGACACTAAAACATTACCAATAAATACAACTAGGGCTATATGGAGTAAAGTGATACAAAAGGAAAATAGGGTGGGGGTGGGGGGGTGTTAAGAGCTAGCCTAACTGTGTAACAAGGAGGTGAGAGAACAACCAGGCTTGTGTATGGGAAAAGAACACTGCCTTAGAGCCAGGCTCTAAGATGTCCCTTAGCATATACTTTGTGTGTGTGTGTGTGTGTGTGTGTGTGTGTGTGTGTGTGTGTGTGTGTGTGTACATGCATGCGACATGAGAAGAGTCCATGGCCATAAAACCAGATACACTGAAATTAATAGAAGAGAAAATGGGGAAAAAACTCGAACACATGGGCTCTGGGGCAAATTTCCTGAACAGAACACCAATGGCTTATGTTCTAAGATCCAGAATCAACAAATGAGATCTCATAAAACTGCAAAGCTTCTGTAAGGCAAAGGACACTGTCATTAGGACAAAACGGCAACCAACAGATTGGGAAAAGATCTTTACCAATCCTACATCTGATAGAGGGCTAATATCCGAAATATACAAAGAACTCAAGAAGTTAGACTCCAGAGAATCAAATAACCCTATTAAAAAATAGGGTACAGTGTTAAACAAAGAATTCTCAACTGAGGAATCTAGAATGGCCAATAAGCACCTAAAAAAATGTTCAACATCCTCAGTCATCAGGGAAATGCAAATCAAAACAACCCTGAGATTCCACTTTACACCAGTCAGAATGGCTAAGATAAAAAACTCAGGTGACAGCAAATGCTGGTGAGGATGTGGAGAAATAGGAACATTCCTCCATTGTTGGTGGGATTTCAAAATGATAAGACCACTCTGGAAATCAGTCTGGCCGTCGCTCAGAAAATTAAACATAGTCCTACCAAAGGACCCAGCTATACCATTCCTGAGCATATACCCAAAGGATGTTCCAACATATAAAAAGGACACATGCTCCCCTATGCTCATCGCAGCCTTATTTATAATAGCCAGAAGCTGGAAAGAACCCAGATGCCCTTCAACAGAGGAATGGATACAGAAAATGTACATTTATGCAATGGAGTACTACTCAGCTATTAAAAACAATGACTTCATGAAATTCATAGGCAAATGAATGGAACTAAAAAATATCATCCTGGGCTGGAGAGATGGCTCAGAGGTTAAGAGCACTGACTGTTCTTCCAGAGGTTCTGAGTTCAATTCCCAGCAACCTCATGGTGGCTCACAACCATCTTAATAGGATCCAATGCTCTCTTCTGATGTGTCTGAAGATAGCAACAGTGTACTCATATACATAAAAATAAATAAATAAATCTTTAAAAAATATCATCCTAAGTGAGGTAACCCAATTATAAAAAAAAAAAACAAAACACACACACATAGTATGTACTCACAGTTAAGAGGATAATAACCCAAAAGCGCAAAATCCCCAAATATAATCCACAGACCACATGAAACTCAAGAAGAAGGAAGACCAAAGTGCAGATGCTTCAGTCCTTCTTAAAAGGGGGAACAAAAATAATCATAGGAGGAGATATGGAGACAAAGTTTGGAGCAGAGACTGAAGGAATAGCCATTCAGAGCCTGCCCCACCTAGGAATCCAGCCCATACACATACAGACACCAAATCCAGACAATATTGCTGATGCCAAGAAGTTCATGCTGACAGGAGCCTGATATAGCTGTCTCCTGAGAGGCTCTGCCAGAGTCTGACAAATACAGAGGCGGATGCTCATAGCCAACCATTGAACTGAGAATGGGCTCCCCAATGGAGGAGTTAAAGAAAGAACTGAAGGAGCTGAAGGGGCTTGCAACCCCATAAGAACAACAGTACCAACCAACCAGAGCTCCCATAGCTCACAAGGACTAAACCATTATCCCAAAAGTACACAGGGATGGACCTATGGCTCCATCCACATATGTAGCAGAGACTGGCCTTGTCAGGCATCAATGGGAGGAGAGGCCCTTGGTCCTGCCAAGACTCAATACCCCAGTGTAGGGGAATGTCAGTGCAGGGAGGCAGGAAGGGGTGGGTGGTTGGGTGAGGGAACACCCTCATAGAAGCAGGGGAGGGGGGATGAGTTAGCAGGTTCCTGGAGGGGAAACTGGGAAAGGGGATAACATCTGAAATGTGAATTTAAAAAACTCTAATAAAAGAAAAATGGAAAAAAGAAAAAAATACACTGTCATAAAGTAGAATAAAAAGAAAAACTAACTTAGACCTGGCAGCAATGGTGGAATACCTTTAATCCCAGCACTCTGAGTTCGAGGACAATCTGGTCCACAGAAAGAGTTCCAGGATAGCTACACAAAGAAACCCAACAGGGAAAGGGGGAGGGAGGCAGGGAGAACTGCATGGGAAGGCCCTGCCAGAAAAGGATTCCTGGAAATGATATCTGGGAAAGCTGACTCAGAGATCTTTTTAAAAACTAGCCTCACTGTTTATGCAGCATCTCTGTGTGTTCTCCGGCCCCCTTGGGAGGCAGCTTGATTCTAAATGATACATTTTAACATCCGTAGTGAGAGTGGTCCATGGTTCCCAAGACTGAACATTGACTCATTCCCTTTGCAGAATTCTGTTTCTGGGGACCCAAGCAATGACACCTCCACCACTGTCAGAGCCTGGTGACACTGCACAGAGAAGTGTCATGACACAACTGCCACTGCTGAGTGCCAGCTACTGAACAGGCCAGTACCCACCTTAGCTGTGGAGAGCAGGGGGTCTTCCCTGAGTTAGAGGGCCAGAGTGCACAAGATGGATAGTCCAAGAACATTGTGCTAACCACTAGTTTCAGAAGCCAAAACCGCAGCCTTCCAGAAAGCAACATCAGGAGGATAACGATGCGCGGATGCTCCTCCTAGGTATCTCTAGCTGACTGTCACTACTGGTCTGTATCTGCTTCTTTCTCCCAGAGTCACTAGCTTTCTTCCTTTCCCTCTAAGTCCATCTCAAGCACCAGGTCTAGAAAACCTTCCTCGCTGCTCTGCTTGGAACTTTTCTCTGGATCGGTAAGTACACGCACAGGAGTGTGCATGTGAGTGTGCTTGCAGTCTCATGTGTGCCACAGTGAGTGTGCAGAAGGGCGAGGACAGCCTCTGGCCTCTGTTCTCACCTCCTCCCTTCTCTGAGACCGGTCTACAGGCCTGTGCTGCTCCCTCTCGAAGGAGAGGAGTTACAGACACAAGCTCCCTGATCCAAACTCAGGACCACAAGCTCACACGAGCACTTCACCCAGGGCCACTTCCCTAGCACTAGCAATGAACTCCCAACCTGAAAGCTGAAACCTCTCAAATAGCACCTCTCCGTTCAGCTCTAGAGTCCAGCGTGCATGCCCTGAGCCCTCCCAGAGACCTGCTCCACGCCTTCTGTAGGAGATCATGTTCTGCATCCAGGGGGTATTTAGTGGGTGTGCTTCTATTACAGGCAGCAAACTGATCTGCAAAGTTGCAGATCTACTGTCTTTTCCAATTCAAGGAAAGCTAGTGACAAGGCTAAGTTACATGTATCTTTGTCCATTCATAAAGTTGTCCTTTCCTAAATGGATGTTGCCCATTCATAAAGGTTGATAACGGTTTGTCTTGACGTAAGTTCTGTTTGCCCCATTCTGAGATCAGAAAACTGAGGCTTGTGCCTCATTTCCCCCAAGGTCACAAACTCTACTCAGCAGCACAGCTGGGATTCACACTCACAATGCAGAAATTATCTTCATCGGGAACTCGTACTTCCTCTCCTCCAATCATTCATTCATTTGTTCCTTCTACAGATATTTGCAATTATTTGCCTCGGCTCTGTAACAGCTGCCAGGAAAATTGCAATGATTAGCTCACAGATCTTACCCTCAAAATCTAATAAAAGGGAAAGAGGAGCGAGGAAGTAATCAAAACCCAATATTCTGAACGTCACAAAAGAGGCTGGTGGAGAGAGAGAGAGCCTACAGGAGCTCTTTGTTTCACCCACAGTGTTTGGAAAGGGGAACTGACAGTAAGGATTCACCAGGAAGAAGGAGTTACAAAAGCCCCGATACACTGAAGGAAACTGCAGAAGCCTGCAGAGGAGCCTATGAAAACCACAGAGGCTGGATGAGTGGGATGAACTTGGAGCCTGGCTTTGATCACTGGGGATGGCTTAGGGGTGGGTGGGAGATGGGGGTGAGGACAGGGGATGTGCGGTTGTTGACAGCAACAGCAGATGGCCTGGTGAGGCCAATGGCCCAGATCACAGAGGTCTAGGAAATACTTCCATAGAATACATCATCCTTGAACATGTGTGAAAAGTTGTCATCTCCACATGCCATCTCGGAGGAGAAGCACCAGGGCTTTAGAAAAATTTTCAAAAAAGGCTTAGTGGCCCAGGGCCAGAAGCTAGGGACATCAGGTTCCTTTCTTGAATCTTGATCTGTGCACCAAATTCTTGTACCATCAATCAGAATATGCGGGACACCTGGATTTTTGGAAGGACACAGGTTCAGCCCTCCCAGTACCTCCATTAAGTGGTGCTATCATCCCTAAACAAGAATGGCGGGGCCCACCAATACTTCCTAAGTGGGAATAGAATGTGCAGCTTCAGGCCAAGAGTCAGGGAGCTGATAGACAAAAATATCTCATGAGGAGGAAGCAGGGAATAAGACCGACGTGTGCTGAGACAATGAGCCTTCAGTGTGTGAGTCTTCCACTGCTCCAATTGACTTCACTAACTGCTAAGTCGTGTAATCCCAGATTCATGCATCCTGATCCCCAATACTTGAGACTATTCTGAAATAGGACCTTTAAAGAGGTGAGTAAGGCCACATGGTTAAGTCTTAACCCATACAACCTGTGTTCTCACGAGAAGAACAAATTAATTCACAGAGAAACAGTGGGTAGATATGAGCATAGGTGACAAGAATAGATTGATCATCCAAAGTAAAGAAGAGATATCTGACACAGAGCTCGTCTGTGGCCCTCTGAGGAAACTTCTAGTCTCTGTGAGGAGATAAATTTCTATTATTCAAGTTACCCAGACTGTGGTATTTTGTTATGGTCAGGCCCAGTAGACAAATGACATCAACTTAAAACTCAAAGATAATGTATTTGAGAAACTTAAGATGACAGCCAAATAGCTTTAAATCTCAAGGGGTTGCCCTGCGTGGGCATGTCATCATACCACATCTACCATCACGTTGCTCATATGCCCCTAAAACCCATTGTGGGAATGGAAATCTGAATACAACTTGAGATGCAGGAGTGAAGTGGAAATTCCTGGTTTCTTTGGAAGCTCATTTGTATCATGTGACATTTTTCTAGAAGTTATCTTGTAAGAGGATGTTTTGCTGAAGCAGACACACAAGAAGGCATGTGATGCTTTCCTGGAGTGGACACTTGAGAGGGTGTGTGATGTTTTGAAAGAATATAAATATAACTCCCCAGACAATGAGAGGACATTCTGGCATTGCTACGCCTTGCAACACTTTGTGGTCTTCACTGGTCTTTGCTGGTCTTCGCTTCGTAGAGAGAAATGCACCAAAGAATTTTTCATGGTATTCTGGCTTATGCTCATCACTTCCCTTGACTCATTTAAATTTGATGGACCCTTGTGGTTTCTGCTAGATCTAGCCACTGCTACTGATTCGTGTTTGGTGTTTGCTATTGGACTGGACTGCTGATGTCCCAACAATAAAGATTGGAACTGCACCAAAGAACTACTTCTGAACAGGTTCCCAACCCCCTTTCCCAATTAATCTTCTTTTTCTGCTACCTCTGGCCAGTGGGCTAGAAGGGAGGTTGAAGTGTTTAAGAACCCTAATTAAAGCAGGCTTTGAAAAATCTAAGCCTACACAGCAGTGGGACGATGGAGTAGTTGAAGCAAGGTATTAGTGAAGCTGGTCCCTGAACAGAAGTGGAAAGAAGGGCTGATGTCAGAGAGAGCAGCTAGGAAACAGGAGGTGAACAAGGAGTAGAATGTATGGGGAGTTGAGTAACAATGTCTAAGGACAAGAATCTACAACAGCGATCATGGCCATGAACCTTGTCAGAGTGGGCACATGATGGAAACTGGGGCCAGACTGTTGCTGGTAAGAAACTGGCCATATGATCACAGGGATCCCTGACAAAGAAGCTGGAAAGAAAGAGGAGGTCAGGACCACAGGCCTAAGGAAAGTCATGGCGGAAGGAGGGCTGGTCATCAAAGCTAAGTCCTCTTACTGGAAAGACCAATGGCAGGTCTCCCAACAAAGACACTAAAGTCTTAGCGTTCAGGTATGGCCACAGTTGGAGCTCTTTGTGTCTGTTGGCTCATTAACTCAACCAGGTACCAGGAGCAATGCTGGAGAGACACGCAATGGGTCGAGCCAACACAAAGAGTAAATTAATGAGATGCGAAGTGTCGGGCTGTGATGCTCTTGCTTAGCCTTTACTCGTTGTTGTTGTTGTTGATGTTGTTGTTGTTTTGTTTTGTTTTTCTCTTCAGGTTAGAGAACGTTTTTAAAGATAGAGAGCATCTCTTTCCAAGAAAGAAGAAACTTGAAGACAGAGTTGAGGGAGAAAATATTTGCTGAAACAAGATACTGGATAAAAGAGTAAGAAAACAAATCAAGAAAATACTGTGGGAAGAACTGAACATCCACTTACTCATCCAAAGCATTCTTATGTAGTGCCCTTCTGGAGATAAGGAGCTTTTTCTCAGAGATGAGGCAGATATGAAAGAAAGCATCCAGCTTGCTCCCTTCCATTTGCTTAGGATGATACCATCTATTAAGAAGTTTTTTCATGAAGAAATAAGAATGAAAACCAGCAATGAAGCCCATCAGGGATGTACCCAAGCATCCAAGTAAACAAGAACGGTTTGGAGACAGAATGAACCTGGAGAAGACCCAGAGGCCTCACTGCAGAGGTAGAGAGAAGATAAGGAAGGGAAGTAGAGAGAAAATGGGATGGATGGGCTCTGGTCCCTGCTGCTGAGGGGGACAGCTCACAGCTCTTAGGATGCCAGAAGCAGACTCATTGTTGGCTGGAGACTCGAGGTGGCACGCTTTGTTTTCCAGTTGATTAGGACCCATGTCAGCCAGCACAGGAGGAAGCAGTAAACCAAGACCAGTCTCTGAGGATACACCACGAACACTTAATGTGTCTGGCCCTGGAAACCTGGCTACATTCCACTGTGTTCAACAGCAAGGCTAGAGCCAACGAAAGGAAGTAGTGAGATGGAAAAACGGCTATGCCTCTCAGATCTCAGAATGCATAAAATGATACATTTACTACTGCTACTTGGCGGTTTTCTTTTTTAGTCTAGGATAATCTGTCATCTAGGTAAACCAAAGGCAGAAACACACTTCTGCATAAGGTGCCAGCAAAAGTTACCCAAGGGAATAAAGTAAAATCCTCAAGAACAGTTTCCTCCTGCTGTCTATGGACTTTCAGAAGCCAAGCAAGAGGATGAACATTCGAAAAGCCCAAGCTAGACTGTGAGACACACATGCTCGGTGCCCTCCTGTCAATCAGCCCCTCCCCCACTTCCTGCAGTGGTCCCCAGTTTTCCCAATCGAGTTTGCGGGTTACTGCTTACTATAGTATTTTTCTTATATTTTTTGTCCAAAATTGGTTTTCTGCCTCGGTTTTCTGTGGATCTTTTCAAATTAGCACAATCATTGCCAAGTCTGTATTCTTAGCTTTTCCTTGTAAGCTGCTCCTTTTTATTCTATGGTTCACCCAGCAGGACAACATATAACCTAGCAGAATCTCACACACAGTCCCTGTGAATCCCAGTCTTTCCTGTCCGATGCTTGAGCATTGACTCAAACTATCTTCTTTGTCTCTAGTCCTATTGTCCCTCCACTAGACATCCTCACAGACATCCACCCACGGAGTGTGACACCAGGCAGACAAAACAGCTAACACTTTTCGATTCATGTGTGGCATTCAGTCATGAGCTTTGGGAGCTTTGAAATGGCAAGTACAATACATTTAATGTATATACACACACACATACACATGTGTATACACACATCCAAGTATCCACATATACACACACATTACATTTTAATACAGTGCAGTTTTACAATTAACTTTGAAAAGAAGACCATAACATCCTGAACTGCTCCACGCTATGCTGAATAATGGCAAGCAAGTAATACTCATTTCCAAGAACTGTGATCATTGTCTCCCCTATAAGCAAAGGAGAGACTAATGTTCACAAGCACAGAAACATGGAGAATGTGGGAAAGCAGTCACCTCTTCCCAGATGATCTCGAGGATGGTTCTTCACACGTCCGGCTCCAGGAGAATGCAGGTCTTTGTTCTGTGGAGCCAAATGTGAAGATGGATCACGGTGAGAAGACACATTGTCTCCCTATAGATATAGATTGTAGACATAGAGATAGATAGATATAGATAGATACATATGTGTGTAAATAGTGTATAAAATCTCAGAAATATTAAATATAGAGACATCAAGATTGCTAACTACTTTAAAGATAGCATCAACATGCAGTGGAAGAAAATGGCGTCTGTCCTTCACTCTACATCACCACCAATGACGGGCAGCATTCTACAAAGCTTAGGCAAGTGTGAGGCAAGGCCACTTCCACAGTGCCTAGAGAGTGGTGGTAGCCATCAATCAGACTATTGATTTTTTCATGTAATTTACTTTATTGTATCTTATTATTATATAATGTCTATAAACAACTTTTTTTTTCTTTTCTTTTTTTCAGAGCTGGGGACCAAACCCAGGGCCTTGCGCTTGCTAGGCAAGCGCTCTACCACTGAGCTAAATCCCCAACCCCACAACTTTATTTTTTTTTTGACAGAGTCATGCTATGCAGCTAAAGCTGGACTCAAACTGCCAACTCTCCTGCCTCAGGGATTATAGGTGTGCACGGTCAATGCCAGGCAAACAGAACCTTTTAGTAGTGCTAATATTTCACCGAGTGTGTTCCATGATTTACTTAACTCATTCTTGGAGGAGCTTTCGGTAGATGCCAGATTCTTCTACCATAAGCACTGCTAAAATGGCAGCTGTCTTGTGTAATGCCAGACATGACAAAATGCAAAGCGTTTGGCTGGAACTCCTGCCCTTCTCCTCTACAAGCTAAGAAACCTGTTTGCTCTTCTGCCCCAACCCTGCCTACAGGGAGAAAATTTAGGCTAACGCATTATCTCTCCCTGTCTAGGCATTTCTGGCTATTCACTCACAAATGACCGCCCGGGGGATTAACATTTTTACCTTATACGGGATAAATTTAATGGTTGCCTAGCTCACCTGTCATCACCCGAGCCCCAAACCTCTAAATTCCCCACTTACTTTAGACACGTGACTTCACTGCCCTCCACCTGTGAGATCATGGACTCGCCCGGGAGCTGCCTCCCAGTAAACCTGCCTTTAGACTTTTGATTTGGTTTCAGTTGAGTCATCTCAGCAGAGAAACTGACAAAGTAGTTATCCCTCTGTCCCTTCATGTTTGTCTTACACCTGTCAGCATTTTCAGCCTGCGGCCAGCATGGCAGAAGCCAATACTAGTAAAAGTTTTTGTTCATTTAACAATGCTTTCCTATCTTATTAACCGGAAATATAGTTAGTGTCCTAAGTTTATGAATGAGAAACCACTCCATTCAGTCTAGACACAAGAAATCTGCGGGCAGGGAAAGGTGGTGACTGCATTAAACACGTGAAGGCTGAGGACTTGGGGAGAATTGTTTGGTGGCTTTAGGTAGCAGGAGGGTTCACATGAGTGAGAGAAACATTCTGCTGGCCCAAACAGCACCTCCTCAGTGGCTGTGATCTGGAACAAGCTGGATACACAAGCACATGGTAAGGACAAAGTCAAGGGCATTAAAGTCACCCTGCAAGGACGGACATCATGCTTTTGCAGATTACTTTCAGCCCAGTGATGCTAGAAGAAATAGGGAGATGGAGATAATGTAGATGGAGAAGGAGCTGTTCTTTTGTAAAATAGCAAAGAATCGATTTGCAATCATTTTGGGTTGTTTTAAAGTGAAAGGGCAATTCCTTCTGTTACCCTGTGTAACCGTCATTCAGTAACTATGTATCATATGTGTATTAAGATCCAGGCATCCCTTTAGATGATGGGGAACTAAGCTAAACAAACCAGATCCCCTTCTTTGTGGAGTCAACTAGCGTCTGGCATGTTCTTCAGACATTCCAGGGTTTGCCTCATTTGATCCCATGATGACTGTGTGAGATGAGCAGGCTGTCCATGCTGTGGATGAAGAAGTGGAAACTTCGTGAGATCGCACAAGGAGTGTGGGAGGGAAGAGAAAAACTTCCAGCTCCAGCCTGCCCCGGGCTTGACCAGCAGCCCCTGCATGTGGGAGGTCATTATCCCCGTAGCCCAAACTCAGACTTGTAGAGTGGGAAACAAGTCCTGTTTTTCCTAAAGATCACTACTTTTTAAAAATGTTGCAAATAACTTAAACCTCAGACATCATGCTGGCTACATGCCTAATGTGTTTTAATTACTAAGTCATGAGGTTCTTAAAGGCTCTGTATCCTATTCATTCTTAAAAACATCATGTCTGGTGCATAATGCATGTCTGATAATGGATGTTTTATGTGTTTGTTAATTGGTAAGATACTACTCTCATATTGTGTTTTTAAAGGAAGCTATTCTCAAAAGTACTGCACAACAGAAATGGGAAGCCATGGTCATTATTGTGCCACCAAAGGCTCAAGACAAGTTAGACGAGGACGTGTGTATTGGTTACAGAAATGTTAGGTAAATTGTGCAGACCTGATACCTTAGGAAAGCAAGGGTCTCGTTTCATCTTCTTTCCAAAACATTTGAGAAATTTGTTTTTGTTGTTGTTTTTTTTCCAATACATTTCAGTTTTTTTCTGCTTAATTAAATTCTGTTCCTTAGTTTTCCCGAACCTCACAAGGCCTTCATAACAATCACCAGCTTGTGTTATGCCAATGAGTCATCTTACAACATTAAGGACACTCTCAGCACTTGGAAGTTAAGGAAGGGAGATGTGATACATGGTTTTGTGATGGCTTTCTGGCATGTTTCTGTTCAAAGAGAGAAGATAATGAAAAGATGACAGCATACTGTCTTCAAGTGCTCATCGGTTGAGAAAGCCACATACTACTTGAAGCAGAAGGAATATGTCTTCTCACAAGACATCCTGGCTATTTGGAGACCTCAGAGCCTTGTTTGAAGAGAAATCAAGCAAAACATGATGTGGCGGTTTGGATGAGATTGACCTTATGGGCTCAGATATCTGAATACTTGGTCCTTAGTTGGTGGAACTGTTTGGAAAGGATTAGGAGGTGTGGCCTTGTTGGAGGGAAGTATATCACTGGGGTTTCTATTTGAGGTTTCAAAAGACACCATTTTAGTGTCTCTTTCTTGGACTCATGAGCAGTTGTGTCTCAAGATGTGAGCCTTTAGCTATTACTCCACCATCATGTTTGCCTGCCTACTGCCATGTGCCCCACCATGATGGTTATGGACTTTAACCCTTGGAACAGTAAGTCCCAAATTAAACACTTCATTTCATAAGTCGCCTTGGTCATGACATTTTATCACAGAAACAGAGATATAACTAAGATAGGAAAACCTGCATTAATCTCTGTGTCACGGCGCTGGTAACCGATCTCCAGCTGAAGGACAAATGGCATTACTGTTGGGAGATTGCCAGAAAGCTTGAGCTGTGCTCACCAGACTGCAGGAGTCTGATGAAGCACAGGGGTGAGCACTCAAGTGAAAACACCAGGCAGGGAGGTCCATAACTAAAGACAGGTTCCCCACCGATGTCCCATAAGTCCCATATCTGCCGTAAGTGTGGGAGGACTTAGAGCTTGGTTCTCAAAGATGAGGTAGTCTAGATAATTATTAAGAGGACAAAGGAATGAAACCTGTCTAGTGACATTCTACTTAGAATTCCCTCAAATTCAACACAAAGCACTTCACTGCAAACGCTTCTCCCAGACTCTTCAAAGGCCGCAAAGCTGGTTTCATCGGAGAACATCTGAGCAGGAGTGTCTCTGATAATAACAGGATGCGAGGCTCCAGGAAGCCGTAACCGAGCAGGACTTCCAGCCAGAAATCTGCCTTCTGGGTGGTGTGTGGGTCAGGAGCTCACTCCAGCTCTGACTTTCACCAACCTCACCACTTGGCTAATAGAGTCTATTTTTATCCTCAGACGCCAATCACTTTGTTTTTCTGCTCATTTCCTCTCGTGTTACTTTAATTCCTTCCTAGTTCGACATCAGCAAGGTATCCTCTACTGAAGAAGAAGAAGAAGAAGAAGAAGAAGAAGAAGAAGAAGAAGAAGAAGAAGAAGAAGAAGAAGAGGAAGAGGAAGAGGAAGAGGAAGAGGAAGAGGAAGAAGAAGAAGAAGAAGAAGAAGAAGAAGAAGAAAAAGAGGAGGAGGAGGAAGAGAAGAGGAAGAGGAAGAAGGAGGAGGATGGGAAGGAGAAGGAGAAGGAGAAGGAAGAGGAACAACAGAAGAAGAACAAGAGGAGAACAAGTAGAAGAACAAGAAGAAGAAGAAGAAGAAGAAGAAACCAAAGTTCTCAAAATATATCCTTGTGACAAAAGGAAGGTTGGCCCCCACTGATCTCTTGTGTATTCTCCTGCACAACTCAAATGAGCCCATAAGAAGCATGGGGTCTGTTAATTCCAGAATACAAATGTACACACAGATGCTGGGCCCACCAGGAACAGTCGTTTGTAGAGTGGAGAAAGGGAAGGAATGAGCTGCCATTTCCCTCCCTGGAGCAGGTGAAAACGTAACACTCATAAATCAAACGGAGCCCTTTGTGCCAATGGGTAGCAATTAGATAGATGGAAAACCAGTCCCATCCCTCCAACCCCCAGCTTCAGAGGCCAACAAACGGTGGGCCACGCTGTTTAGAGAATAGATTCTTCAATTCCCAATGAATATTCCACCAATGCTGTGATAAAATTAGCCATCTACGTAATCAACTGCAGGCTTCTTTTCGGATGTCTCACTGGTTGAGAGAAGGTTCTCGATCAGACAAATAAGTCAGACTTCTGTAAATCCCAGATGGAAGCAGTAGACTTCTGCATACCACTCCCCTAAAGTTATAAAATATAGCATGCTTGTTTGCAACAAAATAAGAGGCCTTGGTGGCTGACACACATCATGGCATCTTTGCTCTCCTTCCCCTGAAGACAGTTGCCTAGAGCTGATGCACCTCTATGTGGTATTTGCTACAAGGGCCTCACAAGGATCACCATTTGAAATTAGTCAGGTACTGTGGTTGACTTCATCTGCACTTTACAGGAAACTGAGCCCAGAGAGTTGGGACTTGCCTAAAGTCATCCTACCTGATTCAACTCCAGCAGTCCCTGCATGCCGATTCACTCTGCCACCCTACCACCTTTCCCTCCTGTATATGTATGTGCGGTGTACCTGTGTGTGAATGGGTGCTTGGATGTGTGCAGTCACGTGTGCGTACAAGTGTGCACGTGGAGACCCAGCACTAACGTTGGCAGTCTTCTTCAGCTACCCACCTCATTCATGGATGAGAGGGCTTTCAGCTGAATCTAGAGCTTGTTGATATAGCCCCGAGCTTGTCCTTGGCCCCCCTTTCTCCACCTTCCCAGTGCTGGAACTGCAGGCCTGACATCCGACACACCTGGCATTTACATTTGTTCTGGGGATCCAAATTCTGGTCCTCACATTTATATGTGCTTTAACCCACTGAGTCGTCTCCCTTACTCACAAGATATAAATGCATTCAATTCCTTCAGTGTTTTAAAATGCTATTTCTGTAACAACAAAATATGCGCATATTACATCCTCCATGTATTTTTCGGTGGGGGGGGACTCTGCAGAAGAAAATGGGCAGAGATATGTGCACAAGACAAGACAGTGGGGAGTATGTGGGCAACCGCTGCTTGGAGTCCACTATCCTGCAAAGGCTTGCAAAGTTCCCCCATCTCTGTCCTCCCTTCCTGGGCTGGGTCTGACTGGAGGTTCCCATCTGTTTCCTTGTTCTTTTCCCTGTGCTTACGTTCATGAATTCATGTTACCCACTGAGTACTGAACAATCTTCCTGAGATGGTTTGTTAATTAATCCACCTCATGAGCTCCTTCTGCGTGCCGGGCTTACACTGGCATGAAGACCACTGGAGCTCTTCCTGCAAGTGAAGAATAGAACTAGAATATGATCAAGCGGGGAGTGGAAACCCTGAAGTTAATGTCAATCCCGAGTACCTCGGGCAGATCCGAGAAGAGGGATGCATCCCATATGTATTGAGCATCTATACTACATGGTGGCAGCATTCGTCATAATGAATATCACTGTCCTTATGTCCCTGGCTTGTTTTATGTATATGTAAACTAGATAAGTTCAATATCCACCTCACCAAGCTATTACAGGAAAGCTGCCAACGAAAAGGTAATTACAGGTACAATTACAAATGACCTACTATTATATACTGTACTTCTAGGCTGGATGACATTGAACACCACCATGCCCTGGTTCAGCCGTACCTTTCACAGGAGTTCCTTATCCATTCTGATTATTCCTCATTGTAGGAGTTTATAAAGACACACAACACTGGACACTAGGAAATTGAATTGTAATTTCCAGACAATTTCCAGGAGGGATTTGGTAGTTCTACAATTTGTCGCAGAGGGACGTACCAGAGAGCCAGAGGCAGAAGTTAATTGAGGGCAAAGGGTGAAGAAAAGAGTCACTGGAACACACATGTCACTCCTGGCTGTTCTATGTAAGTTAGCATTATCTTTCAGTGAGAAGAAGGCAGTAGCTTGTACTCATGCCCAACCCAATAGTCTTTGAAGATTGCATTACTTAGGCTTACTGGAGCAGCGTGTTCTTCTTGGGGAGAAGGGGCTATCATTTATTTCTGTCACTTCATGTACCTCTATATACATAGCTGAGGAAGGTGGTCTCTTCCTCACCAGGATTAGTCAAACTAGACAGGTAGAGCTGCTAGGAGACATTTATACCTGTTTAATTAGACCTGAGTTCTGTGTGCTTTACTTCACTCAGCAGCAAGGTAGTGCTTTGGAGAGAACCGATCTCAGCAAGAACATCTTTCCTTTTATGTTCAGCTCTGTGATTCTTTCAGAAGAACACCTTGGCTCCATGAAAAATGGTTGTTATGATAGCTCCAAGTATTTCTTAAAGTCTGCACTTCGTTTTCATATTCTCTAGATAAAACCATAACGCCGTTTATAAGACAACTCATACTGGATGTGTTCACCTGTGTATGATACGTGTGCCAACTGGCATGCTGGGTGCCTTAAAGATCTATGCTGTGGAGGATCCCGGTATCCTACATAGAATAGAAAGACCATCTGACACAGCTACAAGCTAAGGAACACAGGGTCTGATTAAGTAAATGCTTAAGGGATGGAGAAATGGCTCAGTGGTTAAGAGCACTGACTGGTTTTCCAGTGGTTCTGAGTTCAATTCCCAGTCACCACATGGTGGCTCACAACCATCTGTAATGGGATCTGATGCCCTCTTCTGGTGTGTCTGATGATAGCTACAGTGTACTTATATACATAAAATAAATAGTAACTTAAAAAAAAAAAAGAAAAGAAAAGGCTTGAGGAGAAGCCCGCCTGGGGAGGTTTTCAATTAAACAGAGCAGGGTGAGATGTTAAGTTTGCTGCTTATGTGCCAGAGCAATGGACGGAGGAACGGTCTGAACAGAGTTCTGAAGTAATCACTGGGGAGTTGTCAACTGTGCCAAGGGCAGCATTTTGAGATGCTGTTGTGAGGAGAAATGAGCAAAACTGTTCAGATACAACCCGGGGCACAAGAGCCTTACACACTTTGTTTTGGTTTGGTTTTTAAAGCATTAGTCTTCTTGTTGATGAAATTAGCCAGTTTGCTTTCTAAATGGACCAACTTGTCCCCACTACCACACACCCACAAAAAAAAATCAGCTGCTCATAACAGTATCTGGTTCAATGGGTTAGTAAAGAATGTTGTTCAGGAAAAAGAAAGACCCTGAAAGAGGAAAAATGTTATCACTATAGGACCAGAAATTGTCTTTTTGCTTTGTTTTGCTGATAAGCATAAGCTGAGGAAAATTTAGTTTTGATGTCTATTCTAATGGACAAAGGATGGCTTTCATTCAAAAGTGCACGAAATCAGAAGTTTGGGTAAATATTTGAGCCAATACTTTTTTCAACTCCAATAATCATCCAGGATAAAGATCTAGGAAAGAAAAACATAAAACTATGTGCCTTTGTTACTTTTTCTGTTGCTGTGACAAAGGCTACTTTAGAGGGAAACAGTGTGTTTTGGTTCACTGGTCAAGAGTGCAGTCCATTGTGGCAGCCTAGTCAAGGCAGCAGGAGATTAAAGCAGTTAGCCTCATGGCATCTGCAGACAGGAAGAAGAGCAATGAGTAGCTGTGTACAAGCCAGGGTCTCAGCCTAGGGAATGCTGCTGCCCACAGTGGGCTAGTCTTCCTGCATCAAACAATGTAACCAAGATAACCCCTCACAAGCATACCCAGAGGCTTGGCTCCCAGGTGGTTCTAGAGCTCATCAGTTGACTCTTGAGGTTAATCATCATACTACAATGGATTATGTAGCCTTTAACTATGCATTTATGATCTAAAAGGCCTTATATTAATAGCTCATGGAGACTACAGATGAAAAGTGTCTGTAGTTCTGTTGTTACCGAATGTGGTCATCAGAGTTCCCTTGGGCAAATAACAGTGGCATTTTCCCATCCTACCAGAAATTTTAGTTTATGGGCATATGCAGGGATTTTTTTAAACTACTGCTTCTAAGCTCTAGGGCTCCACATGTTCCATTAGATTGGAATGTGAGGACTCTCAGAACAAAAAAGGAGGCCAAAAATGCCATCAGGAGTTTTGATGCTGTGATTCAAAGGACTTGTATATCTTTTCAGAGAGCCACAAATATACAAAGAGTAGATAAGTAGAGATGTTTCTACTGGGCAACAGAGGAAAACATTTTACAGCAATTATAGAAACTTGGAAACTGGGACTATTGCAATGTTCTTGGCGGTGGCAATTTCTGCCTCTGTTATTGATCAGAATGACCCTGATTGTCCTGAGCCACACAGTCTTACAATGTCAGGTCATACCAATTATTTCCTTCTAGCTGGTTGGTGATTTGACTTAACCTGATGAATAGCAAGTGACCCCAAAAGTCTCAGAAAGATCAAAGACCACCATCTCATTACAGATACCCCCGAAATACCAGTTTCCTGATCTGCACATCTCAGAAGGAAGGAAATGCAATGCAAGACTCACTTCTGGGGAGCTTTATTCTTTCGATTTCCTCTTTTGCCAGGGTAGATTATAAAGATCCTACCACAGAAATCACCACGAATTGAACAAAACTCTGTTCCAGGTTCCCAATGATTACAAAAAAATCCCATGCTTTACTTCTGAAATAACATGAATTTGTATGTGTTCGATACTCCCACTCTAAGCTCAAGACTGGGATAATGTGAGCTGGGTGGAGAACAAAAATAGAAAAAAATCAAAACTCATTAAAAATAAGCCAGAAGCGGGGTTGGGGGATTTAGCTCAGTGGTAGAGTGCTTGCCTAGCAAGCGCAAGGCCCTGTTCGGTCCCCAGCTCGAAAAAAAAAAAAAAAAAAAGCTAGAACAGGTGTAAATTCTGTCTGTTTTATTGCTGTGGTCCCCTACCAGCTTTTGCACTTGTAAGAAGTAGCACAGAGAGGACAGACAGACTTACCATGGGAACTCTAAGCATCTTCTCAACAAAACCAAACTCCTACCCAGAATGCCTTGCCAGGTCTACATTAGTTCCCATGCCTGCCAGTTATTCTTCATCTGTGTTTTTATATTAGTGTTCTAGGGAAAGGTTTAGGTAACGTGGAACTTAACTTATTAAATATAGAGAATTAGAGAAGATATGAACCATTCACAAAATGTAAAAAGTAGCCAAAGAATTCCCCAACTCTATTAGCCAGATTTTGCTTCCCTTTGACAAAATACAAAATTCCCTGGCAAAAACAACTTAAAAAGGGGAAAGGGCTGGTTCGGGCTCATGTTTTCAGAGGGCTCAGGCCAGCATCCCTGGCTCCACTAATCCCGATTCTGTGCTGAGAAAGAGCACAGCAGTGAGGCAGGAGGCAGATGTCATTTATCTCATGGCAGACTGATGACTAGAAAGGGGCCAGGGACCAGAGAATACATATAACCTTAAAGTGCCCCCCCCTCCTCCCAGTGACCTATTGTCTAATTGGTCAGCTCCCATTTTATAAACTTTCTACCACCTCCCAAAAGTGGGTGCTCAAACCCCAAAATGGCAGTCTGGACTCTTCTCAGGTTGGACTCTAGACAGGGTGAACTGAGGATGGCTGGCAGATAAACAAGAGACTAAAATCAGCATTGCTCAGAGACTTGTGAAGTAGGTCTCTCTCTCTCTCTCTCTCTCTCTCTCTCTCTCTCTCTCTCTCTCTCTCTCTCTCTGCCTTCTGAGAGATAGCAACAGCAGTTGTGAATTTTCCAAAATAAACCTTTCCTTCCTAGACCCATGGTCTAGTTCGGTGGTTTCACTCAATCACTTGAAGGGACCAACTACTCAATGTGTGAGTCTATGCGGGACATTTCATACTCAGGCTGTACACTTTTAAAAGGAAATTCATAAAGCTAGGGTAATCTAAGGAAAAGATGGCAAGGTGACTGAAGGAAATGAAGCAGTGGCTAGTAGGAACCAGCCATGAATCTGAAGGAAGAAAAGGTAAAGCTGACATTGTGGTGCTACGTGCTTGGAGTCCAGGCACCCAGGAGCCTAAAACACAAAGACCAATGGCTCACAGCAGTCCTGCACAGCAGAGAGAGCTTGAGTCCCATCTGGTGTACACGAGACTCTGTACATGGACCCTCTACCAAAAACAAAACAAAACATGCTAAAATAAACAATAACAATAAAGAGATGCATGGAGTGAATCCAGCACAAAGCTGTCATTACTCAGTAGGCAACAAAGAAAACGACTCACTACACACGTCAGAAAGGAAACAGTGGTGATTGCAAGCCCAGGCAGTGAAGAAATTGAGAATGTTATGTGCCCGGAAATAAGCTATTGGTTTAATTATCTGAGATTTGAAGAAGGAAGCTGGGAAAGATGAAAGGTGCAAGGACAATAACTCCACTGTTTCCACAGCAAGGATACAGTTAAAGACTGGAAAGTGGAAATGGTACAAAGAAAAGTACAAAACACATTGCCAGACAACCCTGAGAGTTGTGGGAGAAGGAATTAGAAAAGGATACATAAATAGCCTGTTTATTATTACTCATGGAAGGAAGCAATAGGTCTGACTCTAAAGACATGATGTGCAGAGGGCATCGTCCATCTATTTATAAAAATAACCATGAAACCCAGTAAACCTATAAATATCAGATGAGTTGTCTATAATGTAAAACAAACTAAAGAAAATAGATGGCTCAGGGGGCGGTGGTACTTGCTGCCAAGTCCGATGACCTGAATATAGTCTTCATGAGCCCACAGGGTAGAAAGCATGTATTGATTCCCAGAAGTTGCCCTCTGATCTCCAGAGAAGCACCCATGGCACATTCATGAGCGTATGCATGTGATAAATAAACAAACATAAAATAAAAACCAAAAGTACAGAAGATGGCTTCCTACCTGTCTGAGGCTTGCCTTCCCTTCGGCAGGGGTTTAGCATCATTCAGGTTTTGCATAATTGTGCTTATCTCTTGGTACTTTATCTTATAAATAGGCTCCTTTTCTTCCATTTTGTTATGCCAATGCTACAGAGAGGAACTTCGCTTGTATTCGCATGCATCTGACTCTTACATTGCCTTACAGGAACTGCAGACCCATTTCAGGGGAGTTTATCATTGTTGCCTACCAGGAAATCGCTATGACTGTTATAGTACCTGAGGGATGTGGTACTGATCCTGAGGGATGGAGTTGACAGGAGAACCTGGGGGATCCCGCAGAGATTGCAGACTCAGAGTTGAACCCATTCATCTGCTTCCGTATGTTGGAGGAGAGTGGGAGAGTTCATTGTTTGTTTTTGCCTCACATGCACTTGTTTAACTCACACAACGTAAGATGGATCTGGAGGGAAGGAAAACTTGTAAACAATTATTTCCAGCTTCCAACTCCCACAGTAGAGGAAAAGGCAAAAAGCAAGGTAAGAATGAACGCTGATTGCCAAAAGACATATGCAGCATAAATATAAAACCTATATGAAGCTCATTAGATGTCAGAAAGACACATGAGATTGGACAGAGGTTATAAATATTTCATAGAAAAGTAGGTGCACATACAAGTAAGAAGGCAGTAAGCAGGATGCCTTTGTGCGTTTATGGTCTCTTGAATATATGAACAAGTGTTCACCTTCACACACGGAGGTAGAAGTGCAGACTGAAAGTTTGCCTGCGTGCAACTGCGTGCATCGTGTGACTGGAAACATCATACATTGTTATCCCATTCTGCTGGTGAGCGTGTGAGAAAACAGAGGAGTTCTCAAAGCATTGGAGTGGAGACTGCATCTGGCATCATCTACCAAAGCTACAATTGCGTCTACCACTTGAAGCAGAAATGCCTCTTCCAACAATTT
Organism: Rattus rattus; assembly: GCF_011064425.1. Classification (NCBI taxonomy): domain Eukaryota; kingdom Metazoa; phylum Chordata; class Mammalia; order Rodentia; family Muridae; genus Rattus; species Rattus rattus. Next base: position 81,145,078 of record NC_046161.1, on the reverse strand, counting down.
AGCTTCAAGATACATGCCTGTGTGAGAATTGTAACCGCGAACACCTGTGCACACTCTCAAGCGCTCAGCAGCAGAGGTGGGAGGCTGGGAGGGTGAGCAAACACATGATTGTATGGTCCTACACAGAGGAATACTATGGCCTACAGAGAGAGCTTGCTGGTTAAGGACATTATACCCAAAACAAAAGCCAAGTGTCTTGGCACATGCCTGTAATCCCAGCACTCAGGATATAGAGGCAGGATTGAGGCCAACCTGATCTACATAGCATGTTCCAGGTCAGAGAGAGAGAGAGAGGGGGGGGGTGTAGAAGAGGAGGAGGAAGAGGAGGAGAAGGAGGAGGAAGAGGAAAAAATAAAAAGAACACAAGTTTAAAAGTGCCTTGTGTGTGTGTAGGGTGTATGTGTACACACAGGCATATGAGTTTGTCCATACATACTCTTGTAAAGGCCAAAGGTCAACAATGGATATATTTCTCTATTGCTATTCATCTCCATTTTGTACCTCAGTGCCCCTGTCTCAACCTAGAAGTTGCCATTTTGGCTAGGCTGTTTGGCCAGGGAGCCCCTGGGAACTGCCTGTCTCTGCTTTCCTAGTGTTGAGGTTCTAGCATGCGCTGCCACAGTCGGCTTTTAGGTGGAGCTGGGGGTCCCAACTCAGGTCTTATCCTGGGAGTCATCTCCTCGCCCTCTGAATTGGCTTTCATATGCAAAAACTTCTGTAGTAGCAAGTAGGAAACTCACAAAAGGCACATTATGACAAGGCCCAGTGGCAGGCAGGGTAGAGTTGATACATTGGGTTTTATGCTTGAATTATACATGTGTTGCTTAGAGAAGAAGAAGAGATTTTATTTAAAAAGAATATGGGATTGTGGGTAAACAAAGTTATCAGAACCTCAGTAGAATGCAACAAAGCCAGCACCAAAAGGCCGAGGATAAGCCCTGAGAGGAGAGAGGAGCAGTTCCTTTATATAACTCAGAAGAAGATGGGGTGACAGGTGACAGAAATACAAGTTGTTTTCTGCTAACTCATCTGAATTACATTGCTGTGGATTAAGCAAACACAGTGTCTGCCTTCTTCCACACAGTGGACCTAGAGCTCGGCCTGCTGTGACTTCTTCGTTTTCAAGAAGAAGTTTCATGTAAACTTGTTTCATGCCTCTGAGCAGATACTGGTCTCACTTCCTGGAACATCCCTTGGCTTGTTTCTCTAGAAAGCCTTCCCTTCCCTCCTGAAACCCAGCAGGTCATAACCTCTTCAAGAGACCTTAAGAGCCTCCTGGAATATAGCTAAATTGCTGTGCCTGTCTGAGCCTTCTCCTGTCATCTGGCTGTGTCTCTGTACTACTGCGACGCAGGTTTGGTACCTTCCATTCTGGCAGCTGCCGATGTTGTCTTTTTATGTGTGAGGTGACCCATAACTAGAGCAGCGCCTGGTCTCCAGCTACGTCCGCTTCACGGGGAGTATACATACACAGTGGGGAGTGAGGTGCTCCAGGTGCTCCTTCTGTCTCTATTCCAAACACAGCGAGGAAGCAGAACAAGTAAGAGTCTGCTCAACCCGGGAGCTGGAGAGATGGCTCAGCCATTAAGAGCACTCATGACGCTTGCAGAAGACCCAGGTTCGATGCCTAGCACCCGCATGGTGGTTTATAACGATCTGTAACACCAGTTCTAGGGAATCTAACAAATCGCACATGCATGCCGCAAAACAGTCATACACATAAAATACATAAACCTTAAAAAAAAAAAAAAAAAGGTCTACTCTATGAGTCTCCCTGCTCTCGTGAATCATAGGCTTATGTAACCCATGAGGACAGTGGGAGCAGAGACAGCAAGGGGGCGGGGATGGAGGGGAGGGGGGCGTTCCAAAGCTCCGTGAGTACCACAGTGAATGAACCACACCGGGACCAGCAATCAGTAGGCAGATCAACTTAGAGGATTGAAGGCTTAGAAAGTTTGGAGACTGAGGGTAGGGACATCCAGGCTGGGCAAAGGCCATTGGCTGGGGGCTTGCAGTACCTCGAACGCCTCGTTAGCATGGGGAAGCATTTCAGGAATCTCAGGTGCTGGCTGAACAGGTTTTCTCAGGAGAAAGGACATTGGTCCTATAAACTAATTGAGGCTATGTGACATTTCTCAGATAAAGGAGTGTATGGGGGCTTAGAATTCCCCAGACAGGGTCAGAGAAGGAGGAGCCCCTCTAACAAAGGGAGTCTCCCACACTGTGGAGTCTAGGGGTTATCTGGTCATGATCGACTTCCGCCTTGATTTTCCCGCTGCTCTACTGCGTGTACTTCTTCAGGAACAGAATCCACTGCGAGCCTTGGAGTGGGCTGACTAGGTCCTGAATTCACAGAACCCATCTATTTCAGAAGACAGTGGCCTTGCTGCCAACACAGCCCTTCTGTGGGCCTAGATAGCAAAAGCAGCTTTGACAGTATGGCTCCCTCGCTGTCTGACACGCTCCCTTGAAGGTGATGGGGGAGGGGCTGTTTTCTGATTACGTTCATATTCATAGCTTCCAAACTGGCTTCATGACTCGTTTATCTTCGCACTTTGGCTTATGTCATTAAGAAGTAAAAGGAACAAGAGAATATTAGAAATGTCCCTACCTCCTCCTCACCAAAACCAACCTATGCATCTCCAATCATAAACTAAATGTAAGTGGCCTCTCTGTATGAAGCCTTCATTTAGGAAACTGAGTTCCTCACATGTCAGGAAAAAAGGTATTTTGATTCATGCTTTATTTGCCATTTGCACCCATAAAATTCAATTTTGGGTTCTTATTTTATCTCCAAAGCCTTGTTTGAACACCTAAATCTCTTGTGCTATCATTTCATCTGCTTTAATTGTGATTTATTGGGACAGTGAATCACCTAGAAACACCTGTGCCTCTTTTAGTGCAGTGGAGTCTGCACCTGCATGAGGGAGGAGACATCATCTGGGCTGCACCTGCCATTCGTTCATAACTGTGGCAACAGAGCAAAGAACTCAAGCCTCGCTCCTCACTCACAGAAGAGGCAAGTTTTAAGATCTCAATAAGAAATTTGTTAACGCACTGTGTCTAGAGGATATAGAGTCTCAAAAGGCTACTTTAGTCGATGGTCCATCTGCTACTCAATATTCTCTTCCTTTCATTGCTGTCTGCTTTCTTGCTTTGGATTGCACTGACCTATTGCTACATTCCCTACCCTAACTAGGTACGTGGTCCTTCCTGTTTCCCTCTATCTTCCCAAGCCCAGCTTGCTCTCTCTCTCTCTCTCTCTCTCTCTCTCTCTCTCTCTCTCTCTCTCTCTCTCTCTCCCCCCTCTGTGTGTGTCTCTCTCTGTCTCTCTCTCTCCCCCTCTGTGTGTCTGTCTCTGTCTCTGTCTCCCTCTCCCCCCCATGTGTGTCTGTCTGTCTGCCTGTCTCTCTCTCTCTCTCTCTCTCTCTCTCTCTCTCTCACACACACACACACACACACGCACACACACACACACACACACACACACACACACACACACACAGAGCTTTCCCCTTAACGTTCTGAGGTCCGGTCACCCTCACCCTTATTAGATGACGTCATGCTGCTTTCTCCCTGGTTCACCAGTGTGTAAGCTCCCATGTCAGCTCGAATGAACTAAAACTCTACCTGTTAATGGCATCTGATTGAGAACATGGAGAGAATCCTGTTCTGGGCACACATCCAAAGGAAATGAAATAGGTTCCTTCTTTTACGATTGTGCCAAATATTTTAAAGATGTTCTGATTTGTTCATTGCCCTTCTTCAGAAAGGGGGCTCTGCTTATATAGCATTGTGCACAGAAGCTAAGAGTGTCGTTATCCAGTGTGCAGGTCTGCTCTAAAATGCAGATGTGGGAAGTCAGTCGAGGAGACGGTATTAAGAGACAGAGTCTTTAAGAGTTCATTAAGCCGTGAGAATGAGACTCCCTCAAATGGGATCAATGATTTTATAAAAGCAACATGGGGGAGATGTCTTCCTCTCCTTTATCTTCTGCCTCTTCCAGTTCATGACACCAAAGTATCCAGCTGTCTGTCTCACTTCTCCCCTAGAGGACACAACCTTTGGGCACAATCTTGGAGGCAAAGAGCAGTCCTCACCAGATGTCAGATCTGCTAAGTCTACCTTACTGCCCCCCACTTCAGAACTTCTATCGTTTATAAATTACCCAGTGTGTGGTATTTTGATATAGCAGCTCACACAGACTAAGATAGCACAGAAGCAACCTGAACGTCCATTGACAGGTGACAGGTAAAGAGAACATATACACATTTCAAAGAAGGAAACAGGTCCCACCATTTGCTAAATACAAAAAAATGTACTTGTTAAATATAGTACAAATGAAACTGGAGAACCTTATGCAGAATAAAATAAGATGCAGAAAACAAGAACTTTATGATGGGATGTTTAGAACAAGTTTAAATTGACTCACGAAGTAAAGTGATGGCTGTAAACAGGATGGAGAAATGGGGAGACGACAGCTACAGGGGCAAAGCTTCAGTCCCACAAGATGAATTAGTCCCAGAGGTTTTTCTGTGCACTGAAGTGCCTACAGCTAATAGTACTCCTTTCTATATTTAAAATTCTGCTAAATGGCCAGGTCTTAATTTTTCATGTCACATGCACAAAAATAATAAGGACATTTTAAATAATATGTGAAAACCCTTGGAAGTAGCAAGCAGATTTATGGGAGGCATATAATTATCTCTAAACTCATCGAGTTGTAAATATCACACATGTAGGCCTTTTTGAAAGCTAATCACAGCTCAAGATAAACAATTTGGGAGGAAAATTCTTATTACATCAAAATATTTTAAAATGAAAGTCCTTTTAAAAACAGTAAGAGGAGTGGAAGGGTTCCTTTAGCCTAAACACTCTCATACTGAGTCTAATGATTGTCTCAGTTTTCACAGAAATGCACCAAAGTATGACCCTGCCAGAGGCACATCCAAACATAAATACTGGGGTCTGTCACTTGGATGCTCAACACCTACAGAGGCCACAGGTTGCAGGATTGGTTCTCGATCTGTGATCCTGTTGGATGGTGGTATAGTTTTCAGGACAAAAGATCTGGTGCAGCTTTTCTCAACCTTCCCAATGCTGTGACCCTTTAATATACTTTCTGATGTGATGACCCCCAGCCATACAAATTATTTCATTGCTACTTCATAACTGTAACTTCACTGCTGCTATGAATCGTAATGTAAATACTCTTTGGAGACAGATGTTTGCCAGGGATCACAGCCTGCGTGTTGAGATCCACTGGTCCAGTGGGAGATATATAAGACTGAAGATGTATCCTACTGGGGGATACATCAGTTTTTCCTACTTATTTCCTCCTCTAAAATCCCTCTTCATGCAAATGTTTCTCCAATAATGGTTAATTTAGTTAGGAAGATCATCTTTCAAGTCTGAATGCCGCTGTGGGATGGAGGAAGGACTAAGCCAAATGATCATCTTAATGGCAGATGGTAGAGTAGTGAGAGCTGCTCCCAGCAAAGGCCAACCTTACACAAGATGAGAATAAAGCCCTGGAAGACTCTCACCTTCATGACACTTAGGATACTGGTGTGGAAACTGAACTCTGGTTTTTCATGCCAGGAATCTGGAGAGGTGCTCCACATTAAAGACCAAGAGAACCTGGCTTTAAACCAAAGACACACAGAGGCCTGAAGTAACTCATTAAATACACACATGTACACACATATACACATAACCTCTATCATCTCAGAAGGGAATCTTCTAGCAACTATTTTGTTTGAACAGCACAACACCTGCAACATGATGACCTCTGCCTTGTCTTTACAGGGACTTTAAAAAGATGGGTGCTGTAGGGAGCCCCAGATAGAGGGGTCTGCACCATGGCCTGTAATTCTGTCTTCCAAGATGGAGACTTGGAGGGAGTAAGGGCAGAAGGAAGGAAGTTGGAGTGGAGGAGAAAGAAGACGCAGTCGTCGATCCAACGAGTCATTTGGGGTAACTATGTCCTCATGGAGTGGAGGTGAAAGGTGCTTAGCTCTGAGCTCTGAACCACCTTACCCACAACCTTAGCCTCTATGTCTGCTTCTCATCAGTGATTGCCGGAGAGATTTTCACTGGAAGAATATGGAGACCCTTGGAGCACCATACAGAGCAATAAAAGCTGGCCACAGGACAGTTAGACTCTTGGGTTTGATTTAAACCCTAAAGAGAGCCATTAACTTTTACCATAAACAGAACTCAAAGGAAAAGATGAACCAACCACAGCCACCATAAACACCCTGAAGATCTTTGCTGTCCATAATGGGTCAGAAATGGTATGGTTACTTGGAGTCAGTAATGGAGAAGGCCGTTAGAAATCTTAAGCTAGAATGTAACCTGTCAGGCAAGCACAATCACAACGACAGGAGCTCTGCTGACAAGGCTGTCAAGATTGCCCTTGGAAATCACAACAGTCCCATGTAGATCGCTCAGTCAAATCCTCCCTCCTGGCTGAAGAAGTCGGTTGTTATGGTAACAGATTTCGCAGCAGCAAGCGGCAGAAAATCATTTTTCATCCTCAGCAAGATGCCTTCTCCCTACATTCAGTCAGGCAAAATAACACAAAAGCCCTAACCACGGACACCCTTGAATCCACAGATTCTTTCTTTACAAATCGATCTCCCCACTCCTCCTCTGCACCCAACTGCATCCACCGCCCCTTCTCTTTGAACTGATTTTGACAGTGATGTTGTCTTCTCCGGTTCTTCATGGATGTTCACAGGTAACCAATGGTCAGGTCAGCTTGGATAATCATCCTTACGATTTGTTCATACACTCTCCAACTCCAGTTGCAAACAACCTCGGTGGGATTCCTCCGGCTAGAAACTGACCACGCTGACTTCCGGTTCGAACCTGCTCTCGTTCCCACGCTGCTGATTTCATTTCACAAGTCCTCTTTTCCTAAAAGTTCTGGATTCATAAATCTGGGGACTCTTAAAAATATTTGTATTGGTGTTTACTTGTACACAGTGATTTAAATAGAGACGTGGGGTAGGGGACTGGACCATGGTTGCACTGTCAGATATGATGTAAGAGTGCCCATGTGGGATGGAGGTGGAAGGCTCGGAGCGCCGAGGTATGAATCATCTCCCCGTGAAGCCCCACTTCTCATCAATAGTCATGGGTTCATGAAACATTTTCATACAAGTGCACCTTGTATTTTGGCCATATCCACCAGCTCTCATCTTTCCCTTCTCCCCAGCTCCCTTATTTTCTCTCCTTGACACACTCTGGCTTATGTGCCTATGTGTTGTATTGGAATATACAATTTTATTCATCTATATGAATCTAAAACCTGCAAATGAGAAAAATGCAATATTTACCGTTCTGCAACTGAGTCAGTTTACTTCTAGAACGATCTCCCCTTGTATCTGCCTTCCTACAAACAAGAGACTTTTGTCCTGCTTTATGACTGAGTGTAGCTCCACTCTGACTGTACTGCATTGTCACTAGGCATCGGATGGCAGACTGGCTAATTCTACAACCCAGCTGTTTTAAACAGTTCCACAGTGAACACAGATGTGCAAGTATTTCTGATAGATCTCAATGGGGAGTCTTCAGGTGAGTATTCAGGATGTTAGAGCTGGGTCATATGGTAATCTCACGTTTAGTTTTTGAGGTGCACTGGTTTTATAGTGCCTGGGCTAACATACATCCCACCAGCAGTGTATGAGGGCTCCCCTTACCACACACCTTCACCCAGATGTGTAGCCACTATGCCCGGGGTGAGATGGATTATCAGTGTTGTTCTATGTTCCATTTCCCTAAGAGCTAAGGATGCTGACAGTTTCTTCCTATGCTTATTGGCCATTTGTAGCTCATCTTTTGAGAACGGTTTATCTCACTAGCCCATGGGTTGACTGGTTGGTTGGTTGGTTGGTTGGTTGGTTGGTTGGTTGGTTGGTTGGTTGGTTGGTCGGTTGGTTGGTTGGTTGGTTGTTCAGTTGGTTGATTGACTGGTTGGTTGGTTGGTCAGTTGGTTTGTTGATTGATTGGTTGGTTGGATGGTTGGTTGGTTGGTTGGTTGACTGGTTGGTTGGATGGTTGGTTGGTTGGTTGGTTGGTTGGTTTCTCGGTAGTTGATCTTTTAGGTTCCTTACATATTTTGAATAGTTATCTTTTGTTAGATGTGTAGCTGGCAAAGATCCTGCCCAATAGGTGTCAGTTCACTGGGTCTGTTATGACCTCTGTCACAGAGAAACTTTTCAATTTGATGCACTCTCCAAAGGACCCGTTTCTCTTCCTTGTCTGTTCTGCTGTTCCAGCAGTTCCTAAATTATTAAGGTACCCTGATTGTTGTTCTCACCTCAAAGGGAATAAGAAATCGTGCACTCTGGAGCCAAATATGAGTGGCTATGGTGAGAAATATGGACTTAAATATTTGTCCCAAATTCTATGTTCTAATACAGCAACTGATTCATCAAGTTTTTATAGTTACAGAACAAAAGGAGCATCATACGTATTAGGAACTGGAAGTACATTGGTGGAGCTGTAGCGAAGACCTGATGTCACTGCTATAGGATTCGGATGCTATCTTACGACATCCTTAGCTTTTTGGGCAGTGGAAATTAGTGATGCACTAAAACTCTCTAAAAGGTTCCTCGTGATGATCATAAGGATGTTAGGTCTGACACAGAAGTGGACAGTGCCTGGGTATTAAGGGAGCTAAAGAGAGCCCAAGAGACTTTGGTTATAAATATATAACATCCACACCAACGAACGTCTAATCAGTCACTCCTGAATCTTCAGCATGAGTGTGGGAAGTACACCATGGGAACTGTAGTTCTCATCTTCTGTAATCTTGTAGGTCTCATCTCCTCTCACTCCATAGCAGTGCTTAAAGTAGAGAGCACCATGATACACATTCTGTGCTGGCCTCCCTCCTAGCACCCACCCTCCAGCTAGTTTCTATACCCTTTTATTTTAATGTCTGAATAAAAATATTTTTTTCTTTTCCCAAACACTGAAAACAGTGTCCCTTATAGAATGTAACCTGTTCTTGTCCAGAAAATATTCATATATATTATACATATACATGCATATACACTTATGTGTTATACATAAACCATATATAGCTGTATAAAATACACATATATACATATTAACATATGTGTTATATACATGTATATGTATAGTATATATGTGTAATATTGTATACAGAGACAGATAGATATATAGACATAATAGAATGGACTCACCCAGAGGCCTGAGCATGTGTGGAACTGTTATTGCATGATGGGAGGGGAAGAATTTGTCTGTCCTCGTCGGAAGAGGGGAAGTTGGGAGGCTGAAGGACCAGGTCTCCAGAACACTACTGCAGGGAGCGGGGGGATCACAAAAGACTGCAATTAAGAGGGTCATTTTTTTCTTTTATGGATTTTGTGGGTTTTATGTGTACTCATCTTTGGCAAGCTCAGGAAGTGATGCGCTTGTTTCCAGCCTGACACAAAGGAGCTGGGAGGGGAAGACTGAGTAAGTTACATCTGGTAGAATTGCTCCCAATCTTAGACACCTCTGGAGCCTCATTTCCCACATGTTCAAATGTTTGACACAGGTCTACATAAATCAGGGAGGAGCAGGAGGCCCCAGCTGTTGTCCAGCTTATGTTTTATTGGATTTATATCATTTATCAGGACATCTTTAATCCTCTCTGCCCCAAGTGAGAACATAAAAAATAAATAATTGTTAAGGAATGTCGAAAAGGACACCCCTCAAACATTGTGATAAAAATATTCAACAGGAAAAAAATTACCTGAAGACAACACACACACACACCACATACACACACACACACACACAAATCAACTCTTTTGTAGAGAATTACGTGTAACTTTCTATTATTTTTGAAAACATCGTATAATGTGGTCACATTAGTTTTACTTTCAATTTTATTTATTTATAATAATGTGATTTGAACACAGGACTTTGCACGTGCAAAGCTTTATTCTACCAGCCTAGTTAAAAAATTTTAAAAAGGTGATTTTTAAAGGTTATTTATTAACGAGAAGAGCTGTTCATGTAACACTCAAAAAGCTAGAGTAAAAGTAATACTTTTATGGGTCTGCAATAATATAAAATAGAAATGTCACCAGATATGGTACACATCTTTGATTCCAGCCCTTTAGAGGCAGAGTCAAGAGTATCTCTGTGAGTTCCAGGCCAGCCTGGTCCACATCGTAAGTTTTAGGCCCACCAGGTGAGCCAAAATGACCATAGTGTGATTCAAGTAGGAAGCATACTCCAAGAGAGTGGTGTCAGACGGCCAGGTAACACCCCTGGTTGGGAGGAAGAGAAATAAGGGCCACACAGGTCATTCCCTATGGGGCTGGAACACGTGGACAGTAATGTTAAGCAGGTCAGTCAGGCCCTGGCTGCAGCCACAGAGGGAGAGGAGCCAGCTGCCCTCTGGCAGGGGCTGCCCTCTAGTGGTAAACCTGACAAGGCTCCTGTCGCTGAGGCCACAGGTCCTTTCTTGAAGATAGCTAAGTCACGTGTGTCCATATCGCAGATAAATATGCAAATGAGACTTACAGAATAACAGGATACAGTGTCATCCAAAACCTGTTTAAAAACACTTCTAATCTTGCTACATCTTTTTATTTCTATAAAATGGGGTTTCTAACTTCACAGCGCTGTTGTGAAGATTAAATGGGACAGTAGAAAGCACTAGCAATTGTCACAAAGTACTCAGTAACAGAGCTTGTGTGTCACGAAGCACTCAGTGGTATTGCTGGTCTTTGTTTTCACCTCATTTCCTACCATGCTCCTCTCTGAAGAGCTGGACTGTTTCTTCACGTCCTGTGTCCAACCTTCTCCTACCCCAGCACCAGCCCTTGTACTCCTGCGTGCTGGCATTGGAAGTCACCTAAGGACGGGATGCAGGGATCTAAGTGTCACGAACTTATCATGACAACCTAGAAGATGACAGACCGAGCCTGTAAGGAAGAGGATATGATAACGGATATGACTCCTTGATAAGTCAGCACTAAGTACCTTCCTGAGTTAAGCCTCGTACTTGAGCCTTGGACTGGAGGCCACCAATGCTGCTGATGGGCATAATGGGAGGTCCAGGGACATGGAAGACTGGGAAGGACGCATCCCACGAAGTAGATGAATTAGCTGGAGATTTATAAGATACAGTGGCTGTGTAAAATAAGAACATAGAATCTCTCTCTCCTTCAGTCAAGCAAGATGCCCAAAGGAAAGAAGGCCAAGGGGAAGAAGGTGGCTCCGGCCCCCACTGTTATCTAGAAACAGGAGGCCAAAAGGGTGGTCAATCTTTTGTTTGAGAAGAGGCCTAAGAACTTTGGCATTGGGCAGGACATCCAGCCCAAAAGAGATCTCACACGCTTCGTCAAATGGCCCAGCTACATCAGGCTGCAGCGGCAAAGAGCCATCGTTTATAAGCAGCTCATAGTATCTCCTGCCATTAAGCAGTTCTCCCAGGCCCTGGACAGGCAAAAAGCTACTCAGCTGCTTAAGCTTGCCCACAAGTACAGGCCAGAGACAAAGCAGGGGAAGAAGCAAAGGCTCCTGGCCCTTGCTGAGAAGAAAGCTGCTGGCAAAGGGGACATCCCAACTAAGAGACCACCTGTCCTCCGAGCAGGGGTCAATACAGTCACCACCTGGGTGGACAACAAGAAGGCTCTCCTGGTGGTGACTGCCTATGATGCAGACCCCACTGAGCTGGTGGTTTTCCTGCCTGCCCTGTGTTGAAAGATGGGGGTGCCCTACTGCATCAACAAGGGAAAGGCCAGGCTGGGGCGCCTGGTCCACAGGAAGACGTGTGCTGCTGTTGCCATCACACAGGTTAACTCGGAAGACGAGGGTGCTCTGGCTAAGCTGGTGGAAGCTGTTAGGACCAATTATAATGACAGATACGACGAGATCCACCGCCACTGGGGAGGCAACGTCCTGGGTCCTAAGTCTGTGGCTTGCATTGCCAAGCTAGAAAAGGCAAAGGCTAAAGAACTCGCAGCTAAGCTGGGTTAAATGTACACTTTTTTCTGTACATAAGTATAATTACAAAATTAAAAAAAAAAGAACATAGTATCTGATGATAACTAATGATGTCGTCAGTCTGATGGTGTCTTTTGTCAGATCGAGTCAGTTTCAACTTCCGGCTAGCTCCCTTCTGGTGAAACAGAGGAAATGAACCTCTCCTTGGCTTCCAAGCTACTGGGAGAAGGACTGAGGGGAGAGGAGAGGATTCTAATGAGATTTCTTCTTTACTGCTGTCTACCAAGGTGATTGAAGGAAATAAACAGCAGCCGAATAGCACCTTAATTTGGTGAACAATGGCTCCTACCACTTCTGCAGGAAGACACTTGCTCTGAATATCTCCAGTATTGCCTACTACTGAACATGTAAATGACCTTCCCTCTTTTGTTATTTAGTAAGTAGTATCCCCACGGAGCCATGGAAAGGCAAATCGATCTCTATTTCCAACAAGAGCTGTGTGAACACGACCCACCCACTGTCTGGCTCTGGATCACAGGGGCACACGGGTAGTGACTGGTGTGAACATCGCTCGCTGGGACGCTCCCAGTGAGAACTGGGAAGAGGCAAACCTACAGTGCATCTAAATCCTCGTCCTTTACCTTAGCTCCCAGGGAGCATGCTCGGGAGGTGAGGCCAGGCTACCTGTTGTCTGTCTCACGTGTTAAAAGGAGCAGTTGCAGAGATGAGCGTTTGCCGGATTCTCATTGGAGGAGCATTTGGAGAGCTACAGGGCTTCGCACTGGAACTCTATGGAAGCCGATGCCTGACATGGCTTCTAAGAAAGGGCAGACGCAGATCTGGAAAGCTCGGGCTCACGCTGCTTGTACCACAAACTCAGCAAGGGACACGGGGTTGTATCATCAAGGTGTTAAAGCGAGAGCAGCCAATTACAGAAGGCGTCTAAAATACAAGACAGCGACAAAAGTACAGCCTTCCCTCTCATCTCCCCAACCATCAGGCTCTTCAGAGGTTAAAGGCAGTTTGTCCTGGAGCCCAGCTTCAGCCTCTGCTCAGGTGGTCAGCCATGTTTTCTATGACCTGATGCCTCTCTGGATTAGGTACTTCTTGGAATGCTGGGTCTAGTTACAGTAAGCTGGTATCAGTGCAAAGCATGTGGTAGAAGCAGGAGGGGGGTTGTTTGTTTTCTTCTAATTTTTGTCACACCTTTGTTTATTTGGAAAATTGTTTTAACTCAAGGTTCTTTACATACCTCTGCCTACGTCAGAGTCTTTGTAAACAACATTGTAAGATACATTTTAGAACACTTAAACTTCTATTGTGGTTTCAAGTGTGTGTGTGTGTGTGTGTGTGTGTGTGTGTGTGTGTGTCTAAATTTTACATATTATGCAAAAGTTGTAGAGCTAAAGGCATGTGATTTCAACACATGCAAAGTAACCCAAAGAGGTCTCTTCGACCCAATATGCTTGACATATAAAACCCAGGACTCTTGACATATAAAACGGCCAAGGAAATTCTCTTGACATTTTTTCTGCTGTCTGTAATCAGCGTCATTCATCATTCAGATGAGAAGCCTGGTGTGTGGGCAGCCCCGCTGGGTGAAACCCTGCTCTGTCTAGTCACTGCGATTGAAGACCGTGTCTTGTTATTGTGCACACGAGGTGTACTTGTGTTCGGAAACGAGTCTCTTTATGGTAACTGGCACCATAGCTTTGCAAGAGGGCTACGGTTGTACTTGTTTCTCAGTGCAGTAGATTCATTGTTAGGCTGAGTCAAAGACTCACTTTTTTTTGCATCAAAAGTAGAAGCTAAGTAAAGGCCTTCAGTGCAGTTTCGCTGCGGAGCGCTGCTAATAGCTACTGGCTTCTTCATGTGTTCAGTGCGTGTGTGTCCTTTCTGTATTACACAGCACGCTCCTCGGAAGAATACTCTGCCAGGATGATGTCATACAAAGTAGAGTTGTCAGTGCTGCCAACCTTTCTACGACTCGTGTTCATGGGATCCCAACCGTGCCATGATTGTTCCCTCTAATGACGTGTCCTAACACCCCAAGCATGCTTGCTAATAAGTAAAGATGTTGGACACCGGATGAGCGTCTAACAGAGCTTGCCAGAAGCCGACCACCCAGGCTCCCGTTGGTAAATTCGTTGGCTCTTTGCTCTCCACAGAGACTCCTCTCAGCGGCGTGCCCCTCTGTATACACATTGCCAGTGCTTCTGTGTAGCTACTACACCAGGAAGAGCGACAGGGCCAGTTGCTTGGATGCTCAGACTGCTCAGTACACCATTTATTGGCAAAAGTAGAAATCCTTTCCCAGTCTTGCTAAGGATTGCCCATTCCTAGTGACTTTGAGGCAGTGGCGCATTAAATATGATGAAAAACACATAGGAAACTTATTGATTTTTTTTCCCCACAGTGGCTGGGCCCTATCTGTAGGGCATAATAATCCTGGACATTTCCTAGGCCTCCGATGCTTACAGAAGATGATTGTTCCATATTCCCTGCTCTGAAGAACATTGTTCTCATTAGCATCCCCCAAGAAATTAAGCACATCTGTACTCCAGGTTCTGTAGCTTCAAGGGGGAAAGGGTTTTCAAGTAACCAAATTAGGAATGATTTGACATGTCTGCCGAGATAATTTGACTACCTCAAATGTGTAATGATCACCTGTATCTCGTGCACAGATGTTAGCCAAAGATTATAGACCGGTAACAGACAGCCCAGTCGCACAGCCTTCACAGTGCTGAGAGAGTATGTGTGAGGCTGCAAAAAGGATTAGTTGGTCATTTTAGACAGGATAAAAATTACCCAGGAGTACATGCTTTACAGTGTAATTCAGAGATGCTTATTCCCAGTATTAACTTTTTTTTCCTTTCTCAGTTTTGTTTTTGTAAATACTGTCCTTGGGAGAATGCCAAATAGTTGTTTGTAAGGTAGCTGTTTTGTTTATACAGATGTGGAAGACATTGTTTTCTAGGTCGGCTGTCTGTGTCAAGATGCAGGCAGATGAGACTCCGTAGGGAGGGATGAGGCCGACAGGTGAGCATCCAGTTCCAGGGCTACTCATGGCACAGTCAATTCCTTACAGAGAGGCTACAGCCTTAGACTCCCACCTACCGTGGGTCCGAAAGGCCTCTAAAGGTCAGCCAGCCACGCTGTGCTAATTTATCTATGGATTTAATGGACGTTAATAAGGACATTGCTATGTGCAGGTACCATTCTAGTCACTTTCCTACGATTCCCTGGCGTAGTTCTCTAATAACCTGTTTGTACAGACAGCTTCAGAACCTTCCTTAAGTTCACCCACGTAGGAGGCCGTAGCCATGAGCCTCTTCTCTTTCTCCTACCTCATGCTGCTCCCAGGACAAGTCCTCAAGGCGTGATGGACCATACCATGGACTGTATTGCAGAGTCTGGGAAGATTAGACGCAGAAGGTCAAGATGGGCAGAAGAAAGAGTACATGGGAGGGGACCAAGATTAGGCTGCAGGCAACCAGGTGTCACATCAGGAACGATGTACCGAACCAGACGTGGCTCCTGACACGGTACATGCTAGAAGTGTCTTTATTTTTTACTTATCATTTAATAAGTATACAGCAAAATTTGCTCTTTTAAGTAAAGAATTCAATTCTTGCTTATTCTTCATGCATACTGTCAGTTAGTTGTTCAACATTCATACCTTTTTAAATTAATTTTATATAATTCAGTTTCGCCATGTTTTCAATAATAATAATAATAACAATAATAACAATAATAATAATAATAATTGGCCACAACATATTAAAGATTATTTGAAAATGTTCATGTACATAAGACCCAACATGGCAGACTGCATCAGCCCTTAACATTGTTTATAACTTTAAAAGTGGGAACATGGCTTCTACCACTTCATCTCGTTTGCATTTTGGTGGGGACTTTTTTGTTCTTTTAAGTTAGAAAATGCTATTTAGCCAGCTATCATGCACTTCAGCATTCATGAGAAATGAAACTGTGTGGAATTATGATGGTCAGTTGTTGAAGCCACCTTCCACTGGTAAACTGAGGAGGGGCATCGAGACAGCCATTCATCAACTCAGCAGACTTTCCCTGAAGGAGTAAAACTTAATTCTCTGGGACCATTGAAAAAGGAGAAAGCACATATACATACATGCATGCATACATACATACATACATATACACATACACATATACATACACACATAAATACATATGCACACATAAACATACACATATACACACACACATACACATACATACACACATACATACACAATATATACACACATACATACATATGCACACATACACACATATATACACATATACACACATACATACACACATATACATATGCATATACACATATACACACATACATACACACTCATATATACACACACATACATCCACACACAAAACATATGTATACACATACATGCACACACATTTGGTGGATGAAGCAAGGCTCCAACAAGCCCTAACAACTTTATTTTTTCTCCTGTAGCTAACATATCCCACCAAAATCTTTTAAGCAATTTAAAAACTACAATGTGGTTACATTCCATTTTTCTTTAAGTGAATAATCACAAACATATATATACATATATATATATATACATATATATATTTGCATGTTCTCAATACCCTTACATGATTAAACATTTTACATATCACAACTGAAAAACAAATTATTCCCAAGAACCTATGAACTTCATGTTTACGTAACTTGCTGTTGATTTAAAAGTGTAAGAAAGCAAGGTATTCTTTCTCAGCCACTTCTCTTACTAGCAGGCTGCTATTTGCAGTTGCAAAGAAGGATCACTTATCTTATTATTTATCTTAAATGTAATATTATAAACAATCCAGTCTTAAGGAAGTCACAAGTCTAAACTTTCACGCAAAAAACAGTTATTTTTGCTTTAAAGTCTCAGAGTGCACATTTACTCTTTAACAACTTTTTATTAAATCATATCAGGAAGCCGAGGGCAAAAATAGGCACAATAAATTGTCACTTGACCCCCAGCCCAGCTTAAGCAGGAAAGGCACACAGCTTATACTAGTCGGCTGCCATTGTTCTTGCTCCCTGACCTCAAAAACCCCCTCACTCAGTTATCAAAAGCGTGCCTTTCTGAATTTTAAATTGCTCCCCAAGCTTTTCTACATCAAAGCCATTAAAAAAGAATCCTAGTCTAAGTTTTTAACAATCTCCATCTCTAAGTTCTTTCTGAGCATTGTGGTTGAACCATTCCTTTGCTCCAGAAGCGATGCTTGAAAAAGACCAATCCCTATTGTTGTTAGTGCCAGTGACACTGCCCAGGGAGGGGTGAAAACCCCCTTAGAGCTTTCAGACAGCCCATAGATTAGGAGGGATGCGATGACTGTGAGGACAAGAAACAGAGCAAAACTCCATAACTGCATGCAGTCCTCAAAACACATAGTCCTTGGGGCTGTCATGATTTTGCTAACTGGCCACATCCCATGAGTTCTAAAGCTGTTTTGCTGTTCCTCTTGCATGGCCCCCAACAGTCAATACTGTCAACAAGATCTAGAGTCACCTAGGACATAAGCCTCCAAGCGTCCCTGTGAGGAATGTCCTAGATTACATGAGTTGAGGTAGGAAGACCCACTTAAGTGTGGGGAGTACCTGCTGCGCCAGCTCCAGTGGAGCCTGTCTGACAGGAGACCATCGTGGTCAGCAGGCCAGAGATATGTGCTCCTCGGAACTTGGTCTCCTGGAGACATTTGACCACTTCCTCCTCCACTTTCTGCTTAACTGACTCGAATAGACTTTCTGCCTGGTTGATTCAAATAGGTACCATCGGGAGCTACGTACTGGCTCTTTTGTTTCTTTCTCCACTAACAGGAACACGGAGACCTGATTTGGTCTTTATGGATCTTGCCTCTTTTGAAAGCACTAGCAAAAATTAAGTAGAAACAGAATGAAACTCTAAGAGTTGTGATCAATAACATAACAACAGAAGAATTAACTGTGGAAAATCCAGACCTCGTAGATAGTGAAAGAATTAAGGCGCTAGCTAGTAGAGGGGAAAGTCCCGTCAGTTATAAAAAATCCAAACACTTAGGAATTCCTATGAAGTAGTTACATGGAAGAAAACATTATTTAATTAGAGGAAGGTGGCGGGCCGCTCCTTTAGGTAGAAACAGCATGAGTAGATACAGGACTACTGCAGAGCCATTGCCCTACACAGGGACATGTGATGAAGAAGGTGACAGATGGGTTAATATTGATGGAAAGAGAGTATTATATTAGTCTTTAAATTTTATAGAACGCTTGGCCAGATCACGTCCCTGTGCTTGCCTATTATCAAAAGGAACTATCCTATCTTTAAAAAGCTACGTACTGGCTCTTTTGTTTCTTTCTCCACTAAGAGGAACACGGAGACCTGATTTGGTCTTTATGGATCTTGCCTCTTTTGAAATTTACATGAATTTTGGCTAAGAGAGAGTAAAAGACTAAAGATTCCTTACAGCTGGCTGTCCTGTTGTGATCTGAGTGGTCCATGGCAAGTACCATTCAACAGGGACTGTACAGAAGGGAGATGGAAAGCATTGGAGTTCATTGTTCTACATCCTGACTGCAAGTACAGTGTGACCAGCAGCCTAATGCTCCTGCCATACCAGTATGCTCCTGTCCTTAAACTGTAAGTCAAACAAACACTTCCTTCCTTTAAACTGGGTTTGAAAAGACTTATTTTAATTATGTGTGTAGATATGTGCACAGGACTGCAGGGGCCCACAGAAGCTAGAAGAGTATGTTGACTTCCCTGAAGCTGGAGTCACAGGCAGTTATGTCACCTGTAGTGGATGTTAGGAACCCGACTCTGGTCTTAACAGTTGAGCTATTTTTTCAGCTGTTAAACTTTTCTGAAGTTACTTTGTTACAACAAGGAAAATGAATGTAAGTAAGATACCAGGATGGGAAATCTCAGACTCTATTCCCAACTCAAGGTTTACCTAGCTACTAGCCACATGTTGGATTATTTTTTGAAGATCCCATACTTAGGAACAAGGCTGAGATGCCAATGTATATCAGTCATGGTTCTCCAGTGGAACAAAACATATAGAATGACTCTATATATTGGGGATTTGTTAGTGTAGCTTGCCGGCTATGGCATGGCTAGCCCCAAAATTCCTGTCTCCCAGTGGAACATCCAAGAATCCACTAGAGGTTCAGTTCACAAATCTAGTTGTCTTAGCTGGTCTTCAGTATATGTTAGAATCCCAAAGAAGTAGGCTCTAATGCCAGTGAAAGGATATATCAGCTGAAGGATTGATAACCTGGCCAGTGAGAATGAGGGCAACAGGCAAAAAGCCAAGATGTCCTTCTTCTCCATCTTTTTATATAGCCTGCCCTCAGAAGGCGTGGTTTAGATTTAGGGAGATCTTCCCACCTCAAATGATCCAATTAAGAAAAAAGTCATCAAGGGTGTACCTAACTTCTTAGGTTTTAGTTGATTCCAGATCTAGTCATGTTGACAGCCAAGATTACCCATCACATCGTGTGATCCACAGAAGTGAATGGATGTCTCTCTGAAGAAGAATTTTTTTTACAAGAACTCTAAATATAAGAATATAATTAGGAATACATTAACCACAGAGTTGAAAGACTTAAATACTAAAAACTATAAAATGCACTGAAGAACAAATAAAAGATGTTCTGTGATCATGGTCTGGAAGAATTAATGTTGTTAAAATGTTCATAGGATCCATTGGGATCTACAGATTCCATACAATCCCTTTCAAAATCCCGGTGTCACATTTCATAGAAAACAGAAGGCAGTGACTGGAATGGGAAGCTCTGGATTCAAAACACAGTGCGCACACACACACACATACACACACACACACACACACACACACACACACAAAATTCTAAAATTCACATGGAGACATTCACAACTCCCTACCTTGACCCTATCCACATGGCAAAAAAACCCCAACAAAACAAAACAAGCAAAAATCACAAGGAAAACAAATGGAGGTATTCTCTAACTTCAAACTCTACTACACATAAACTTTACTTACACACACACACACACACACACACACACACACACACACACACACACACACAAGTTCATGATGTCAAAACTAAAACCAGAAATCAGAAATGAACCAACACATACAGATGTGTGGTCTATTGACTTTTGACAAGGGTGCCCAAAACACTCACAACAAAAGCACAGTTCCTTCAATAAGTAGAGTTGGGAAACATACATTGGGAATGAAACTGCTACCTTACTATCATCACTGTATCAAAAACATTAACTCAAAATGGACTAAAGGGTTCCCAGACTGGGAACCATCATTACTATAAGAAAACATAAAGAGAAATTATGTGACATTGGTCCGGGCAATTATTATTATTTTTTCCCTTCTGCTGTTGTTTGTTGATAGGTTTCTCTGCTGAGGAAAGTAACCAATTGACTCCAAATCAGAGGTTAAGAGGTTGAGTGGGGGACGCTGAATGATTGAGGTGAAGAGCAATAGAGAACCACACCCACTGACAACCTTTGGCCTTTCCAAGAGTCTATGTGGACATACGCACATGCCTGCGTGTACACATACACACACACCCCGACATACCCGCAAATATGGAAATTATTGAGAGTAAGTTTCAACTGTTTTCAGAACAAAAAATGGTAAATAGGTAAGGTGTATATATATTAGCTCATTTGATTTAATTATTTCTTATTAATAAATATGACATCATCTTCTCCTTATTCATATATACTAAAATTCTCCCCTTCAAATAATTTCATATTCTGTGTATATCTGTGGTGAATTTCGCATATTCGACTCTGCATATAGAGACTGGAGGAGAACATTGGGTATTTGTTCCTTGGGTATTATCCACTTATGTTTTTAAGAGAGAGGCAGGTCTTAGAGCTTGGAACACTACCCAGGCTAGTCTAGCTGCTAGCAGGCCTCAGGTATCTGTGTTTCCATTTCCCAGTGCTGGGCTTACAAGAGCATACCATTGTGAATGGCTTCTTAAAAGTGGATTCTGGGGATTGAACTTGGGCCCTTGCAAATGCCAACTGAGATACCTCCTCCCCTCCAAATACAACTTTAAAAATAGAAAGTTTATCTTCCAATCTACCTTTTTATGACAATAATTCTTAAATGTAAGAAGAGACCAATGACTCATCGCAATGAACATTTGCAACTAAAGAGGAGTATACGCAAGGACATACTATAAGACACACTGTGACACACTACAGCTTCCACACTGAGATTTCATTTTTCTTTTTGGGGGGATGGAGGTTGCAAGAGGAAAGGGAGGATATGAAGGGAGGGGGAGATGAGTGGGATTCGGTGTGGTGCATGACGTGAAATTCACAAAGAATCAATAAATGTTAAAAAATTATTTCACATTAAAATTCTCTAAAATAAATTTAAATAAAAACTTAAAATAGATATTTTATAAATTATAGAATTATCTTATATGTTGTAATGCTACATGGAGTAAATCTTGTAATATTACCTCACAAAATTAAATGTACATGAGTATCTAATACAGGAAATATGTTAGAAATTATCACTGACATCTTTTTTTTTCTTTTTTTTCGGAGCTGGGGACCGAACCCAGGGCCTTGTACTTGCTAGGCAAGAGCTCTACCACTGAGCTAAATCCCCAACCCCCGTATCACTGACATGGTCATCTCTGTGTGAAAAATTTTGTATCCATTTCTACTTTTGTTTTTATACTTTTGTGTTTTGTGTGACTCTTATCATATATTGTTGATAGGATTTAAAAGCTTTTTTTTGTTTATAGCAGGAGCAGAACCTATTCCTGAGGGTCAGCATGTGTGCAAACTCTCCTCCCCTACCAGGGAATGTCATTTCCACACAAAGGCAAGTGGCACTGTGGTGTGATATAGTGAGGGAGGGCAGGACCAGGCAGATGGGATAAACTTGTCTGCAAGTCTTTGGGGAGGGAGAACTTACTAATCAGAACTTGCAAAGACAGATATGAATGCCCAAGCACGGCTATTTCAATTTAATCTTCTGCAGGAACCATAATAGTCCACTGGAATATCATCGAATCCTCTTGCAAATCACAGAGACAATTTGAGTAAAGCAATTACCGATGAATAGAAGGCCAGAGCTGAAGCAAGTATAAAGATTATACTGGCTCAGCCCTGTCACGTAGACGGAAAAATCGACTCCAGGCCTGTGAGGAGGTTTGTCTCATAGGTCATGTGGAAACTAAAAACTGTGAGAGTGTGTGTGTGCGTGCGTGTGTGTGTGTGTGTGTGAGAGAGAGAGAGAGAGAGAGAGAGAGAGAGAGAGAGAGAGAGAGAGAGATTCAGACAGACAGAGAGAGAGTATGTGTGGGTATGTGTTATGTATTCATACCTGTCCCCTTGTGTGTGTGTGTGTGTGTGTGTGTGTGTGTGTGTGTGTGTGTGTGTGTGTGTGTGTATGCTGAGAGCCCTCTGGGAGACATAGAATGAGGTTGAACTTTTAAGAGACCTGACCTTGGCAGATGACAATGGCCATCTCTTACTCTCCACCTGTCCCTATCATCTCACCAAACCCTGCTGTGAGCATCTCACCACAGGATCCAGCCTGCTCTTACCCAGGCGAGGTAAGGTCCCTGCTTCCTTCTGCAATGCCATCTCATTCTTCCATGACACGTGACATCTAAGTCTCGGGGCAGAGGTTCGTCTGTGCCTGTGCTTATTAGTGTCCATTTCAGGGGGGGAATCTCATTTCCAGATTCTTGTGTACAGTCACTGCTGATCTGTTGTTGAATCCTTTCTTTTCTGAAACAGATTCTCTGCATGCAGCTGGCTGTGTCACTGAAGATGACCTTTAAATTCCGCTCTTCCTGCTTTCACATCACAAGTGCCAGGATCATGCACGTGTACCAAGGTTGAGCTCAGGACATTGTGCGTGCCAGGAGGCACTGTGTCCACTGAGCTACATCCCAACTGTACTTCTAGTCTCTTGATGTCCTCGCTGTAAAGTTCACCATTGGAAAGAAATGAACATAGATACTCTTAGTTCTATTTGTTGCCCCATCCTGCTCCAAAATTAAATAATTGCTTAAGTCTACAAAATGTAGCCACAGCTCTTGGAAACAGCTGGGGTCTGAATTAGGTTTATCCAAAATGTAGTTAGTGGAGGACTGCATGTATGACAGGGAGGATGAAAGGTATGGAGAGAGGAGGGAGGGAGGGAAGGAGGGAGGAGGGAGGGAGGGAGGGAGGAGGGAGGAGAGAGAGAGAGAGAGAGAGAGGGAGGACAGAGACAGACAGAGAGACATTCTTCATTCACACACCAAACTGTTCACCCAACTCCTCTGGGCTCTGTGGCTTCCCTGCAGCTCTGACCATCAAACCATTCTGACAAAGATCGTCCCAAATATTAAACCCACTAGAAATATTTTTCAATGCTCATAACCTAAAATGAACTCCGTCTACCCCACCCCCAAGTCTATTTTCACTACCTTTAAAACTCCTGACAGACGGCTCTCACCGGTACTCTCTGCCTTCCAGATGAGAACACAGTTAGGACATCCTCAGTGCAGGCCAAAGACTTCCTAATGTCACAGCCGGGGAACTGAAAAGCAGGCGTTCTCAGAGCCATTAAACAGCTTGGAGAATAAATCTTATTTAAAAAGCATTTGTCCCTGACAGAGCCCTTAGTAAGTGGGGCAGACCTTAGAGGGCCAACTTTCCCTCTCACTCCTATACTGCAAAATAAAGGGGTGGTTTCCCTCAGTAACTCAGGGGGCACTGCTGTGGGTAAGGGGTAGGGGAAGAAAGCAGTGTGGACTCTCACATCCAAAGATCTGCTGTGAGTTCTGACTGCCAACACCATGTGAGCCCCAAAACTTCCCTGCGGCCTCTCGAAGCATCTGTTCACCTGCTCAGAGTGTGAATTGCTAACATACTGCTAACACAGTAGGCGTTAGTGGGTGATAGGTCATGATTGTTTTGCAGCTGAGGCTTCGTTTAGCTCTCAGGGGCTTTTGAGACTATGTCACCTGTCTGCCACTGCAGCCAAAATGCCTCAGAGTCACGCAGGATGAAGGAGTTGGTCTCACCACATACATAGGGTTTTTCTTTTCCTAGAGTAGGAGCTACTTTTGAAATAGAACGTTCTTTCAGTAGAACGTGTAGGTTTCCTTCTTTGAAGTTCCCCAGCATCTAGCTAATCAGCTACCATGGCTTTCATGCCTTAGAGTTATGGTTCTCAACCACTAAGATTCATAACTAACACAAGTACAGTTATAAAGTAGCAATGAAAATCATTTTGTGTTTGGAGGTCACCACAACATAAGGAACTGCACTAAAGAGTTGCAGTGTTAAGAAGGTTGAGAACCACTGCCCTAGAGACGGTCCTTTTCTGACTCATTCAGCCCGGGTCCATCTGCAACCTCCTGCTCTATCCCAGTTGGGTTCCCGTCAAAAAATGATGAAGAGAAGAGGTCAGCCAAGGGAACGGTTTGAATGTGGAGAGAAATCAAAATCAGTGCTTTGTGAGCGCAGGTGGGCAGGAGGCCAGGCAGGGGAGAGAGCAGGTGCTAACGCTTGCTACAGGTCTGACTGAGGGAGGCTATGGGATTTTGCCTGGAGGTAAGAGCTAAGAGCTGGCTGAGCATCTCTAAGCTGGAGAGCACCACTGACATCCAATTAAAATACTCACCACGGCGTTCCTTCCCGTCCTCTCCTGCACCAGAGTGTTCTACAAATGAGAACTCAGGCTCGTGCGTGGGCCGGCCTCACTGCCTTCACAGAACCGGAACCAGCGTCCTTCCCCTCCGGCTAAGCTTCACTTACCCATTCTGGCACATTCTGAAAGTTTTCCATTTGCCTCATCATCCAAGCTTCAGGTGCTCCTCCAGTGGTCTCGGCAGACATGCCGCGTGCAGGCTCTGCTCCACCTCCGCGGCCCTCTCGCTGTGGATCTAATTTAATATTTGTTATCGTGCATTCAAGCTGCCGCTCTACTTATGTGCCTGGTTGGCCCAGGAGCTTCTTTTAAAACAGAATTGACATTGTACATGGGGATGGCTTTCACAAGGACATCTTCATACTGGCTTATCACGTATGTTAACCACAGTCTTGATTAAAACAGAGAAGCTCCATTCCCCAGGGATAGCGACATCAGCTCAGTCTGGTCACTAAAGGGGCCAAGTTGGTGGGTGATGGTAAAGACAAAGCGGTCTCCTAAATCCTTCCGGTCTGTTTGTGCTCGCAGACGCTGGAGACAGGGAAACCCTGCTCTCACTGTGTGAGGTGTGGCAACAGCACGTAGCAGCTTGTTAGTTAGGAAACAGGGAGCACGGTAGATGAAAAATGACCTTCCAAAAGTGAGGTATACAGAATCGACTCAGTCCCTTCCTTCTCCCTCACCTGCTATGCCGTGACGTAGCATCTATAAGCTTTTCGGTAAGTCAGGGCATTTAAAGCAAACAGAAAATCCTTTTCCTCTTGTCCATGATGTTGCACAGAAATCGCTGTGCAATAAAAAAGGAATCTCCCTTAAGACATTCCCTAGAGCACAGGTTGTAAGGTTTTCCACACAGCACAAAAGACAATTAAAAACCTTTTCTTGAGGGGTAGGAGAGACAGGTCAGAGGTTAAGAGCACTGGATGCTCTTCCAGAGGACAGGGTTTGATCCCCAGCACCCACCTAACTCCAGTCCCAGCGGATCTGACACCCTCTTCTGGCCTCTGTGGATACCATAAGGACACAGCACACTGAAATACACAAAAATGCCCACACACAGAAAATAAACTAAAATGAGAAAAAAAAATAGAAAAGAACAAAACAGTAACAAAACAGTTTGAGTCTAGCCCTTCTCAGAGGAAACAGCAGCCTCTGTTTTCCTTGGCTTAATCTTCATTTGAAAATATTACACATTCTTCCTCCCCCCCACCCTTCTCCGGGAGAACAGGAGTCCATTGAGCGGCCACAGTTAATAGAGAATAAAAGCAACAGAAAGAGAGTAAAACTGAGACGTACTGACAAAGCCAGAGATTCGGTCCTCAGAAACCACTAAAATAGCTAAAACTTGAAAGAGATCAGTACAGACGAGAAAGAGGGCGGGTCAAAATGGCCTCAGCTGTGTGGAGGCCATACTAGAGCTAAAACATCAGCGGCCAGGCACAACAGTAGCAACAACACAGCTGTTCACTATTTGTCCGTCTCTGCGTGTGTGTCTGTGTGTCTGTGTGTGTGTCTGTGTCTGTGTGTATCTCTGTGTCTGTGTCTCCGTGTGTGTGTGTGTGTGTGTGTGTGCGTGTGTGTGTCTGTGTGTGTCTATGTCTGTGTATGTCTGTGAGTGTCTGTGTGTGTGATCTGTGTGTGTGTGTCTGTGTGTGTGTGTGTGTTTGTGTCTGTGTGTCTCTGTGTGTTTGTGTCTGTGTGTGTGTTTGTGTCTGTGTGTGTGTCTGTGTGTTTGTGTTTGTGTGTGTCTGTGTGTGTGTTTGTGTGTGTGTGTGTGTGTCTGTGTACACACATGTGTTTCTGTCACTCTGGGGGCTGAATCCAGGGTCTTTTGCCTTGTAGTCAAGAACTCTACTACTGAGTTACATTCTTGGCCCTTAAAAATAAGAAAATACTCTCAGTTCACTAGAAAGTTTAGAAGAAGCAAACCATTTTAAAATAAATAATACATTAGCAAAATTAACTCAAAGGTGGAAAACATTAAGCCAGATGGACTTCAAAATTTTAAAGAAAACGAACCAAGGTTTAAAGAATCTGCCCTTAACATCAGGAAAACTTTGATAAAGTAGTTATTTAGGTGATATCCACTAGCTCCTGAGGAACAAGTAGATCTCTGGTGGAGGAACTATATCATAAATAGAAATACACAGTTACCTCAAAATACATGTCGTGTGGCTGATATGACTTTGGAATCAAAATCAGATTAGGGTGATAAAAGAAAGAAAATAGTATGCAGGCAAATTTTATGTACATTAAGGCTCAAATGCTGAAAACAACCCAATGTATATTACACACACACACACACACACACACACACACACACACACACACACACTAAAACCCTCCTTGCTAGGTTGGAGATGTTGTATGGTTAGTAGAGCACTTGTGTGCCTGTCTGTGCTGTTAAACAGTTGCTTGCCAAGGCCTGTCCATCTCCCCACCTGCTGAAGGGCTGTTGAAAACTGTTTTCCTAATCAAAAAGCCTTACATAAACAATAGCCGTTATTATTAAATATTCCACAGACAAGAGGAACATGACTGGAATGTTTAGTCTGAACCCTGGTCCCACAAGAATGCTACACTGCATCTCTGGAAGACCTTGTGCCTTTCCTGTCATTGTTGTTTGCTTGGGGCGGAGGGCCACTCTACCCACTGAGCTACAGCAAACCCCCCCCCCAGAAACTCAGTGGCCAAATGAGGGACTAGACCTTGGTGGCTAGCTTCAGGAATGGAATCTAAGGGTTTTTATCAAGGCAGAGAGAGGGAAGGGGGAAAAGGGAAGGCCTGCCAGAGGGCTAGTTCAAGTGGGCTAGTGCCCTTCAGTGTGCTTCCCCAGACCCCCATGAGTGCTAGGAGCCCCGGCTGTGGGATTCTTTGTTCCCTCTGGCCTGGCCGTGAGCCATTGCAGCTTCTTCTGATGAATTGTGTACAGAGGCCCCCACCTCACATGAAGCTTGGAATAATAAATTCTAGGTTTTAAAACGTAAGTGTCCGTATTAATAAAACATGAAATGTAACAGTGCAAACAAGCCTCGGTGCTCTGCTGGGATTTTCTGATTTGTTTCTCAAGGCTAGTCTTCAAATTGCCTGTTGAAGGCTTTGTACAATAAAATATTAACTTGCTCAGAACGTGGGGGAGCCTTTATCATAGCAAGCACCTGAATGTGCTTCACTGAAAAATTCAGAAGACCTTTCCTGCAGACTCATTTAAACAGCCACTGTGAAACACAAAGAGCTGCTCTTCACAGCATGTTCTAAATGGGAGGAAACAGACTTGCAAGGGGTCCACGTAGGCCGCCTCTGAAGACACAATAGAGACAGGAGAGCGAACACACTCCCTCACTGTCTAGTCCCCATGGACTAACACAGCCAGTGACAGCATCTAGAGTCAGAGCACAACTCCACGATAGGGACAAAAGTGCTATCTCTTTCTCAGGCTTGCCTCCAAGTCCCCAGCTATTCCAAAATAACGGACAGAAAGTACAGTGTTGACGTGGTCTGTTCCTCCTTCAGAGCCAAGCACTCACAAAACCGTGGGGTTTTAATTTGCTTTCATGCTGAGAACGATAACTTCTACTACTTTGCCTGTATTTCACTAAAACACATGAAAGCGTCTACGCTTTCATAACCCTGTTTGTGTCATTAGCACCTGCTTAACCACTCTAAAACATCGTGATGAAAAGGATGAGGAATACATGGTGTATAAAGTCACAGTTTGCTATTTTGGTTCATATAAGAGTTCAGGTGGTTAGACTTTATGGCCTGCTATTTTCTGAGTTTGTTTATGACTTCATGGGTATGAGCATGAGCTATGCTAGGTATACTGTCTGCTGTAACAGAAGTAGGGACAGGCACAGGCAGCTAGCTTAATGATCAAAACTATGGATTTGAATGTTCACAGCCATATTTTGTTCTACTTGAATGCTAGAAAATTGTATTAAAGCCACAAATCTACCAGGAGCCATGTTAGCAAATTTACTTTAGGGCATAGATAATCAAAATGGAGTTGTTAGGAAGCTCTGCTTTGTGAGAAGATACACTTTCCTAGTGTGGTACACGCCTGCAATCTCAGCCCTCTGGACACAGGGCGTGATGATGCAGTGTTTGAATGCAGCCTGGGCTATGAAGGAAGGGAGTGAAACATGCCGTCGTCCCTCTGTGCATGCATGCATGCTCTTTTTACACCTGTGTATTATTTTGTTGTTTAATTTGTAGAAGTCCTTGTTTTTGAGTCTTATCTCCCATCCTCTGAGCTGGGGACATCTGTGGTTTTGGCTTCTATCTTTCTCTAAGTAACTGTTTCTGCAAAGGTTCTCATGTATTCTGCTGGACAGTTCAAGTATGGGTTTATAATGCCATCTTTAAGATAAACCCTTAACAACGAGTGAGTTGATCAATCTGCTCTAATTTCCCTGTCGGTGACAGCAAGAGTTTCTTGTTAACCATCCCAATGTTCTGGATTCCCCAGTGAAAGTCTCTCTCTCTCTCTCTCTCTCTCTCTCTCTCTCTCTCTCTCTCACACACACACACACACACACACACACACACACACACACACACACTTATATTTAAATATGCCTTAAACAGCTCAATTGCTGGGCCACTCCCAAACTTCCATGTTGTTAACGCCTACCCTCTGATACTCCTGAGTTATTACTTACCAAAATCTATATTACATCTTTGCTACCCTAGACCCAGTCAGGGGCACCCTCCCCCTTTGGGGCCACTGTTCCCCAGCTCTTACATGATTGGCATCTCTCTCTTCTGCAGCTCTCAAGCCTGGATCTTATTACTTTCCTTACATGGTGATTCTCCTTCCTCAGCCTCCTTACCGGAGGATCCTGAAGTCCCACCTCTGTCTCCCTGTCTAGATATTGGCCATCAGCAACTTTATTTACCAATCAGAACCAACTGGGTGCAGAGACCCTCAGTGTAACCTTACATACAGATTCTCAAGCGATTTGGGGGGACCCAACTAACACAATGCAAGCATTAAACCAAATCCACAAGTGACTGCAGTTTTTCAGAGCAAGATTGTGATTAAAAGGGTGGAGCATGCAGTCTGCCTGCCATCGAAGAGACGACTCACTTTCAGGGCAGCCCTCTGTAAGTGTAGCTGTTTAAGGTACACCTCTGCTAACCGGTGGCCCTTCTCCCTGCCACACACCCCAGTTGGCTTCTCTGTCGTATGGTTAAACTAACAGAGAAAGAACACTTCGTTTCTACTGGTGACCCAAGTCAGAGTTGGGACACTGGAGTAAGAAACAAGTCCAGTCCTCTCCAGAGCTTATTGCCATTGTGTGAGCATTGGCTGGTGGTAAGTGTCATGGACACAGGGTACACACGGGTTGAAGTCAATCATCTTATTAGGAAGCAGGGGTGAGGGTGTGTGACTCACCCATGCTTGGCAAGTACCCAGTTCTCATCCGTCCCAGTGATGTTGAGGAAGGGCAGGAGAAGGACCTCTGAGGACACTACATGTAGTCCTCAAGACACACCTTTAGAAGACAACGAGCCATGTGTGCTTTTCTGTGATTGGGTTACCTCACTCAGGATGACATTTTCTAGTTCCATCCATTTGCCTACAAATTTCATGAAATCATCGTTTTTAATAGCTGAGTAGTACTCCATTGTGTAAATGCACCACGTTTTCTGTATCCATTCCTCTGTTGAGGGACATCTGGGTTCTTTCCAGCTTCTGTCTATTATACATAAGGCTGCCTGATGTATCTGTCTCCTAAGTGGCTCTTCCAGAGCATGACAAATACAAAGGTGGATGCTTGAAGCCAACCATTGAACTGAGAATGGGGTCCCCAATGGAGGAGTTAGAGAAAGGATTGAAGGAGCTGAAGGAGTTTGCAATCCCATAAGAACAACAGTACCAACCAACCAGAGCTCACAAGGACTAAACCACCATCCAAAGACTACACACGGACAGACACATGGCTCCAGCTGCATATGTAGCAGAGGATGGCCTTGTTGGGCACCAATGGGAGGAGAAGCTCTTGGTCCTGCCAAGGTTGGAACCCCCCAGTGTAGGAGAATGTCGGGGCAGGGAGGTGGGAAGGGGGGGGTGGGGAAACACCCTCAGAGAAGCAGGGGGAGGGGGAATGGGATAGGAGGTTTATAGATGAGAAACCAGGACAGGGTATAACATTTGAAATATAAATAAAAAACATACAATAAAAAAAAGGGAAGGAGGAGGAGGAGGAAGAAGAGGAGGAGGAGGAAGAGGAAGAGGAAGAGGAAGAGGAAGAGGAGGCGGAGGAGGAGGAAAAAGAGGAGGAGGAGGAAGAAAAGGAGGAGGAGTAGTAAGAGGAAGAGGAAGAGGAGGAGGGAGAGGAGGGGGGGAGGACGAGGGGGAAGACTGACTAATGAAGAGACTGGCCTGGTCAAACGTGGTGAGCAAGGCTCTGGCAGGCATCAACCTACATTGCCTTCTCTCCCATTCCCCTTGCCTTTCTAAAAACCTTTAAATTACATTCCTAAAGCTAGCCCCTAAAGTCTACTCCCTTATTTGGCCACTTCCTCCTTGTCCCTCTGGGGCAAATAAATCTTTTTTGTGCTGAGATCTTGGGTCTTGGGAGTCCCGAGCTGATACTTTTCCTGTCAGGCACTTACACAGGTGATTTATGAACTAATTTAGCAGAGCAGGCTTCAACTGGGGAATAGAGGACTCTGTCTTGAAGAAGATTTTGGGTAAGTCCTATATTTTTAAGTTTACTTAGTTTTGAAAGAGGAACAGCTAGCCCAGACTGGTCCTTAGGAACAGATGCAGTACCTGAACTGCTACTGTGCCTGTTCTTTATTTGAAAATTGGTCAAATGCTTTCTCAGAGTAACACCTGGAGACTCATACTCATGCCTCCTGATCCCACTTCCAGAACTTACTCGATATATTAATCGAGGTTCTTTAAAGGAACAGAACCAATGGGACACACACGCATGCACCAGCACACAAACACGCACATGAACATACATGAACACACACACACACACACACACACACACACACACACACACACACAGGATAATAAAGAGCTTACTAAGTCAGTTTAAGTAACAGTAACAGCTGAGTTATACCCGAGAGGCCAGTAGCTGCTTGGTCCTTGGAGCTGGTCCCCAGCACTGGAGCTGTCCCACAGCAGCCGTCTGTCACAGCAGAGAAGGCCAAGACCCACAAGGCTGGGTGTCTCAACAGTCTCAGTCTCGCACTAAAAACCTGGGAGTTTCCTGGAGAGCCACTAACCTTGAGTTTCGGCAGGCTGGTTCTGACATTATTCTGATGCTCACTGCAGCATCAGGGCAAATCAATTCAACATGAGGGACTGTGGAAAGGTGCCACCCACTCCGAGGGCCTTGGGCAAGAGCTGATGTAATCAGGATAGGTCTTCTGGTGAGGGGCCAACTCAGGAGATTCTAATTTGTAGCAAGGTGGCATTAAAACCAACTGTAATGCTTTGGCTTTCTTTAGTTTAGCGCAGATCACCACCATCATCCTCACTCACCATCAGCAGAAGCAGCAGTGGCTGCACCTTAGGCAAGGTCTGTGTAGCCCAGGCTGGCCTGAAACTCACTATGCATTCCAAGATGGCCTTGTACTCAGAGGCCTCCCACAGCTAGAATTATAGTCCTGTCCCACTTAGTTCAAAAAATGCTTATTTTTGAACATTTCCCCTCAGGCCTCTGACACTGGTTAAAGATGAAGGCATATACACTGGAAGCCATGACACTGCTCCTGCCCTCCAGAGCCTCTCTCAGGGACCCCTGCATACAGATGTC
Organism: Rattus rattus; assembly: GCF_011064425.1. Taxonomy (NCBI): domain Eukaryota; kingdom Metazoa; phylum Chordata; class Mammalia; order Rodentia; family Muridae; genus Rattus; species Rattus rattus. Next base: position 81,112,610 of record NC_046161.1, on the reverse strand, counting down.
CTTTGCCCTGATTATCTCCTCTTGGTCCATACATACTGTTCTGAGAGTTAACAATTCTTAGGTGAAGAAGTGATTGCCCCCAAGAGCCAGTGTCAGGCTAGGGAGATATCCCAGTGAGTAAAGCACTTGCCACCAAGCCTGAGTTCAAACCCCAGCCCCACATGTTGAAAGGTGATACAGACTCCTGCGAGTTATCCTCTTAGCTCCATGCATGCATCTACCTGCACCGCGCGCGCGCGCGCGCGCTCACATACACACACAGTTTGAATGAAGCAATAATGTGGGCCCTTGATTATAGTCTTCTCAGATTTTAATAAAAACCCTCAGTTGAACAGTAATTTAATGAGCAGAATTAGTTTTAATCTACTGCAATACAAAGGTATTATGGGAAATAGAGGCTAAGACTAAATGATATTTTCAAAACCTAATTTGCTTGATTCCACATGTTCAAAATCACAGTATCAAAACAACTTCCACAGGGATTGCTGAGGTTTTTTGAAGGTATTATTCCTTCCTTGTTTGACTGAATGTCTAGTCCAGATTGGCCTTGAGCTCTCTGTGGAGTTAATAATGAGCTTAAGTTCTCAGCTCCTGTGTGCTGAGACAATGGGCATGTGTCTCCATGCATGCAGTTTCTGTGCTGCTGAGGAGAGAACCCAGGCCCTGTATATGCTAGGCTGCCATTTTACCAACTGAGCTATATCCCTAACTCCACATCTAGAACCACTGTCTAGTCTCAGTTCCACAGAGTTAATGCACCACAACCTGTGTATGAATGCCTTAGTCTTTATCTAATCCTGTCCTTTTGTAAATGCGTTAGGGGAGGCTTCTGGAAACAGGGTGTAATGGTTTATAAATGCTTGGCCCAGGGAGTGGCACTATGTGGAGGTGTTGCCCTGTTGGAGTAGATGTGTCACCATGGGAGTGGGTTTTAAGACCCTCACCCTAGCTGCCTGGAAGTCAGTCTTCCACCAGCAGTCTTCAGATGAAGATGCAGAACTCTCAACTCCTCCTGCACCATGGCTGTCTGGATGCTGCCATGCTCCTGCCTTGATGATAATGGACTGAATCTCTGAACCTGTAAGTCAGCCCCGATTAAATGTTGTTTTTATAAGAGTTGCCTTGGTCACGGTGTCTGTTCACAGCAGTAAAACCCTAAGACATGGGGGTTAATTCATGTTTCCCTCACATCAGCTTTTCCAGCAAAAAGTGTTTTCCTGTGGTTCTGATGGGTACATTTCCTTTTTCAAAAACTGTTTTCTGTTGCTGTCTTCCTGTGTGGCTATGTGGTGCTGGGGGTCAACCCAAGCAATGCCTTGTCCATGCTACGTGAATACTCTCTGCAGAGCTCCAGCTACTGAAAAGCCCGGCCGTGATCCCATTTCTTTTGCCTCAAGTAATGAGCTTTAGGCTTATTTTTATTTCCTAGATGAGTAAAGCTTTTCCAGTTTTTGTCATTCTACTGAGGTTACCTTGGTGTTGCTCCTTCAACCTTCATTTCATTATTTTGGTTGGTAATTTAAGGAAGTTTTTTTCTTGCAGTATACAGTTTTTAGTACTTATTGTCTTTAAATGATGACTGTTTCTCTCTGGGAGACATTTTTCACTGCCTTCAGTGTCTTTGACCTTTTAGATCTTAAAGACTTTCTTCATTTTCTCCTTAAGAAAGCTTAAACTTTGCCCACTCTTTTCTAGTTTAGTCTACTAGAAGCGTTCCCTTTTGAGATATAGTTCTTATACCAACTTGTCTACTTAAATTTGAGCACATATCTACTAATACGTCAACTTTAGAAAACTTTATATCTTTCATCTTCTGCTCTTGTACCCCATAAGTCATAATACCCTTCCATTTCTATAGATATGCCTTCCTCGAGTTTCATATGAAAGAATCATAAATGTGGCAAGTTGTAAAAGCTGTTTTCTTACCCTGCACTCAGCATGTTTTAAGGCTCATCCAATACTTTATTCCTTTTCATGGCTGAATATGTTTCATTATATGTATATTATCTTTTTGCTTATCAATATAACCGCAGATGAATATTTGGGTTGTCTCTACCATTTGTCTTTATGAACAATGCTGGACTCAAGCTAGAGGCTCCACTCCATGATGGGGAATGAACATCAGAAAGGAATTTCAAGGGGTTTGGAGAGATGCCTCAGCCAATGAAGTACTTGTAGTGCAAGCAAGGGGGTCTAAGTTCAGATTGCCAGCACACATATATAATCTGGACGTGGGGGCATGTTTGGAACCTCAGTGCTGGGTGGAAAAGCAGAGGCAGATGTATCTGCAGGGTCGCTAGCCAGTCAGTGAGGCCAAAACACTGAGCTCCAGGTTCACTCAAGGACTTTGGCTCAACAAAAACAAAACTGAGGTGGTGAGTGATGGAGAAAGTCAGGCAAAGTCAACTTCTGGCCACCACACGCACTTGTAAATGTCCCTACCTATAAGCAGTGCTGACACACACATGTACAACACATGGCCCATGCCAAGTTCAAAAGTGTAAAGGAATTTTAACCAAGACATTTTTGCATTTTAAATAATCAGTCTCACATTTTGTTTGGAGATCTAAAAGACAACACAAGACTGGACTGGTTGAGACGTCACTTTCTAACTTTTTATAAACTATCAACAATGTCTGTGTGATGAACCACACAGGGTCTGGTTCATCTGCTCAGAGTGGTTGGTAGCCATCAATAGTCTGGGTGCCAAGTTGTTCTGGGAATGTGAGGGCAGGCCACAGACGATGGCAGTCAGTCTGTATAAGCATAAGAACTCATGCATGCATGTGACAGTCTGTAGTGATAGCTACACAGATATTACTGTAGACAAATATGCTTCTTCATAAATAGATGGACCGGATGGCTCCAAAAGCTTTCAACACCTACCTTTGCAACTGCAACCTTTGGTTATACTGTGCCACATGGCAGGAGAACAGTGGGTCTGTTCTAAATATGAGCGCTTGTTCAATGCAATGGGCTTTCTCTGGCTGGGACAAGGAAGCTGTGGCAGGAAGAACTTCGAGCTTCAGTGTCTGATAAGGACATAGTCCAGCAGTGCTGGAAGCAGGCTGTGTAGAAAGCAGGAGGAATGTATGCAACTTCTGGAAGCAGACTGGCGACGGGAGAGGAGGGCAGTCCTACCGCAACTGAAAGGAACAGGTCCCCTGGAGGCCAGGGGACAGATGCTCTGATCTCATGTTGACACCTGAGGAAGGCTGGGACAAGTGTCCCAGAGCCTCCACAGGACAGCCCAGTCTGACTCAATCCTTACTTGGGCTTCTGCAGAGGGCAGGAAACAACACAAGCATGCTGTTTAAAGTCATCAAGCCTGTGGTGACTTTTTTTTTTTCTGACAGCAACAGAAATAAAAACAAAAATGTGTTTTTAAAAAGAAATCAGGCATTCAGTGATATTTTTCACAGATGTAGAGAAAACAACCCTAAATCCATAAGGTACCACAACAGGTACCCAAAGTATTGGCTACTTTTCAGTTGCTGTGACGACGCCACCCCAGAGGCCGCTGGAGGAAGGAAGGAAGGGCTATTTAGGCTCGTGGTCCAGACAGCTGGAGTCCATCATGGCAGGGAAGCATGGCGGCTTTTGCGTACTATTTGAATCTGGGGAATCATTCTTCAACAGCGTACCCTACAGAATTTTTGCCAGCTACTTAAATGACAGGGAATGAATGTCTAGCACAAAGAATTTTTTTTAAAAAGCACCTGAAGAACAAATTATCCAGTCACCAAGTAGGCAAAATCTCTAATAGTCATCAAAATCTGACACTGGACTGATTTTCAAATTAGACTGCAACTTGGGAACTAAGATGTAAACTAAGATGGGTGTGGAAATTATCCAAAGGGTGCTTCTGGGCTTCCTTTTGCTCTCAAATACAGAAGAGGAGGAGCAAAGAAGAGAGATAAGAACATAGGGTAACTGTTTGCTTGAAGTAACCAGAACAGGATTGGAGGAGAAAGGAAACAGCTTCAAAAGATGAAAACTAAAGCTATTCATGTGCGTTAATCAATGAATTACTGAAAATAATTAAAAAGATGCACACACCTCTCCCAGTAGGACAGGATGGCGGAGGAGCATGGAGCTGAAGTCCCTGTGAGCAGCAGGGCTGCTTTCCTACCTGAGAAAAGGGACACACAGAATACTGGGTGCTCATCCAGCCATTTGCAGGCAGCTGGTCCTCTGGGAGGTGCTAATGGTTCACTGTTGTTAGTCGGGCCATTCATTCAGACATGGTAGCTGTTTACGAAACCATTCATAGACAACCAGGGACCCCTCCCCACTCTGTGCAAACCCTGCTGCTGGATGGATTAGGACAGAGTAATTCCTTGAGCAATCTACACAATTAACATATCCTTCAGAAAAGCTCTTGACAGCTCTGCTGAGTTCTAGGTTTAAAGGGATTTGAAGGCTGCCTACAGCAGAGCTCCCCTCTGATCTGCTTCTGGGGCAGCAGTCTGGGAAGAAACCATCAGGACAGAATGTTCCTCTTCCCAGCTGGTGTGGGAAGTTCTGCAGAAGGATTAATGGTCTCAGGCCATGGGCTGGATGCCACATTTCAACCTTTGCTAATACCTGTGTTCTGGGCTGATGGTTGTAGGTGTTCTTGTAAACTTTTTAAACACGCCTAGTCCCAAACTGCAAGTGTGAAGAACTTCTAATAATTTTTATTGGTACCTTAAAAGTTTTAGAGGTTATATTTATGCAGCGCCCATGTTTGTGTGTTGGTGAATATCTTGCAGTCGGTTCTCTTCTTCCACCATCTGGGGATTGGAACTGAACTCTACTGGTGTCTTTAAATTCCCTTTAAGCTCAGGTGTGGTAGTGCACACCTGTAATCCAGCACCCGGAATCGGAAGCAGGAGTTTTAGGCCAACCTGCTATACATAGCTAATTTCAGTCCAACCAAAGCTATAAAGTGAGTCTCAGAAAATAATTTGTACATAAATAAAATTCCCTTTAAGACAGCCACTCTCAAGTACTTGTTACTCTCAGCCACACATCCACCACAAGGAGTAAAAAGTATGAAGTATGGTTTTATTCTATCTGTAACAATGCCATGGACATCCACAAAACCTGACCACAAATAGTTACAGCATTCTGTGTGTTAAGACTAATAAGGATATACACCATCGATTCCTGAGTGAACAGTGCAGTGGAAAACTTAATCTGTATTGCTCAGAAGATACCTTGCAGCATAAAAAGTGACCAAAATGATTGCTTAGTTTATCATGTCATAAAATACAAGTGTTTACTGCAGAACAGTGACACAATTTCAGTGATAAGGAAACTTGCAGCTCATAACAAAGGCTCTTGTATGCACCTGCTGTCATGACTGATGTTTCAGGTCAGGCATCAGCAAAAAAGTAAGTCATGGTACAAACATTAAACCAAGAAGTTACCTGTACTGAAGACACATGACTTCACTGCAGAAACGGAAGCCTGGATTCTGATTAACCTTTCGTACATACAAAAATTCTTTTAAAAAACTCTAGGCAATCACAAGTATAAACTAGTGGAATAAAAGACACTGGCAGCTTTTTATTATGCTGTAAAACCATGAATCTCATCATCGGAAAAGTTAAGATCATGCAGCAACCTGAAAAACAAAACACGTATGACTTTTAGGGAAAGAGTTTACAAATGAAGTCATGAGTTCAAAGCTTGCCGACATACCCTCCATTTTCTCAAGTCATGCTTGTTTTATAAGAACGCAAAGATCACACCAGAAACTTACTGAACAGCATCACTTATGTAATCAGTGTTCAACTTTTTTTTAACAGTTTCACAAATGCCATTAATTTTAAATGATGAGTCAAGATCCAATTATAATTCACTCCTTGTAGACGGCAGACACTCTTGGATACTTTTGATCTCTAAGGTCCTTCTTTCCCTTTTGCTCCCACCTCTGCCATGTTCTGCAGTTTATCTGCTGAAAATCATGTTTTTCCTGTGGACTATTCCAGTTTTCTCTGCTGCACTCTTACGACATCCCTCAACGGCATGGCCCCGTGACCTCTATTTCTAGGACCTGTATTACATGTAGATTTAATTCTGTCTACTTCATACAGAATGCTACTACTGTAAGATTATACATGGCTGCCTCTCTTAGATGCTCACAACCATTGGCAACCTATGAAATCTAAGATTCTACTTCCATCATTCCTTCTTCACTGAATAACTGAAGGGTTCTACAAAGAAAACCTGCTCTGTGGTTATGTGGCTATCCAGCAACTAGCTCATATAGAAAAAAATGCAGAATAAATGCTTTATTTTCCCACCTTTATTCACCAGCTTTCAAAGTGAGGGGTAGGAGAACACACTGCTGAAATACACTTCTGCTGGCAAATCATACAAACAGAGCCTGAGACCACAGAGTTGGCTGCTGAAAATAATCATTCCGCACTGTCTGTCCAGAGCAGAAACATGGCAGTGTTAGGACGCAGCAGGCAAGCCTCTTACTCGGGGCCTATCCTACTTTTGTAGACATGTACACTGTCTCCCCCTGAGAAGGGCTTCACTGTAACCTCAGTCTACTCACCTTTAACACACCTATTTCCTCTCTGCCCTTGTCTTACTCTGACTGGACTGTGTGTGTTGCTTTGAGTGAACCCAGGGTTGATATATACAAGAGGTAGACATTCTAACACTGAGCCAAATCCCTACCCCTGCTTCTGTTTGTACATAGCTCAGGCTGTCCTGGAACTCCCCATCTTCCTGCCTCTGCCTCCAGAATCCTGGTGTGCACATCACAAAAAGCTCTGGAACCATGGCAGTCTGCATTCATAACTTCATAGTCCTTTATGATCACAGAGTTCTGGTCTCCTCCAAACACAACCCTAGGTGACAGTACCTGACTATCTATGGCGTTCCAAGCTATATTTCAGTTACATTTGTGTCATCACAGGACAGTGTGAACCTCTGAGGCAAAGCCTACTTATCCTTGGTGTAAGGTAGTGAGTGGATCAAAGTATTACTATTGGTCGTTTGTTTTTAAAGTACAGGCTTGTAAACCTTTACTATACAAATTGGCAAGTGCTCCTGACATGGCCTAGGAGGTATGCCTGGAATACAGCTAGCTATCTAGCTTCTACTGAGAGGGCGTGGATCTAGGCTTACAAAGTCTGCAGACCCCTGTGACCCTCATAGAGTGGCAGTGCATATGTGTCCTATGTATGGACATCTCCTAAGACACTCTGAATTACCTCTAGACTAGTTGCAGTACATCAAACAACAGAACTGCCGTCTGGTTATGCGGTGATGCCTGGGAAGTGATGACAGCAAGTGTGCGAATGTTCAGTGTCAGGGAAATGTCTTAGCGCATTCTTGATCCACAACTTGATTTGAAAATGAATGAGACATGCAGCAGACATGAGGTTAACCATTGAGGTCTTAGTAACAAGGATGCCAACGGCCTTTATTTTACAGAACAAAACTATGATACATAAGAACCTCTTGTCACCCTTGATACGAAAGGCACATTACTGGGCATGAAGATGCACACCCTAACCACAGCACCCAGCAGGCAGAGGCAGGCAGAGCTCTAAGTCTGAGGTCAGCCAGGGATACATACTGAGACCTGGTCTCAAACAGAAAGAAAGACCATTCCATTAAGACGGTAATGACGAGAAGTCAGGGAAATGAATGTGAACTAAAGCCATAGGGAGAAGCTACTAAGTGCAAATACTGATCTGGGTCAAGCCACCATGACAGGCAGCTCCATCAGCTTGTTGAGGGGAGGTAATCTCAGGAGCCATGGGGAATGGTTAATAGCCCCACTGAGCTTCCTAGCCAAGCCAGCTCAGTATCAGAAGATTAGTTTTGAGGCAAAATTGAGAAAAAGCTGTAGAGATTACGGTTGCTTTACAGCATGTGAAAATCCTACAGTCATGACAGCCTACTATTTAATGAGCGTATCGAGTGCCTCTGTCTGCGTCGAAGGTGCTGAGATGTGCAGAGCCAAATGAATGAAAGAGACATGGCCCCGGCTCCAGCAGACCACCAGTCACGGGGAGCGGAGCTCTGCTAGGGTCAGTGTGCAGATCCCTCTGTAGCCCGTCTTTCCATGCTGAAGGTTCGAAGTTTCCACTGCCTAACAGTATCACTGCAGCCTAAAGAGGCTCTGAGACACGTGGCCAGCAGCGTAAAGCAGTACACCACTTAGCCTTGATTCCCAATAAAAGTGAATGCTTCTTTAAAACTTGGAGTCAGGGCTTTTTGTAAATAAGTTTTACAATAAAATTCAACTCAAATTATTTAGAAAATGTTAGGTTTATACAAACAAACTTAAGGAGTTTCTAACCTAGAAATCCTGTACTGGCTACATCTAACCAAATACTTTAAGGTATCACATAAAGTGGTTTTCATCGTGTCGTCTGGCCATGGGTCTTGCTTACTTATGCAGTGCAATCCTGCATCCTCCTTTGACTTGCTGCCTGACTTGGGATCAATGCTTTATTTACCGACTCCTATACAGCTGCAGAGAATAAAGGTAGAGCCGTACTAAAAGGAAAGTGGCTTGTTCATAATCGTTCACATTGAAGGTGGTGAAGATGAGATCCAGAGCCCAACATCCCAAAAAAGATGCAGCACTGATCGTGTAACTGTGCTTGACAGCCACAGGCAGATGACATCGACTGCTGCATCCAATGCTAAGCACAACACAGGCCCCAACCTCTGCCCCTAGATGGAGACCAGCAGCTTCACTACTTCCATAGCAACCACAGATCTAAGTGTGTGATGACATGGCAGGAAGGGCCAAAGGCTGGCCAAGAGCTCTCTCTATGTGAGCTTCCATTCCAGGGTTCCAGCTCTCCCCTGCCACTCACCTTATCCCCTCATCTGTAAATGGTGTTGGTCCACAGATGCAAAGGAAGACTTTAGAATTTTCTAAACTTCGTTGCAAAAATTCAGAGAGAAGAGCTCGTGACACGTGTCCCTGTTTGCCATTCCATTCTGGGGAAGGTGCCGAGAGAACATATTCAACATGAAATCTAGGACAAGAAAAGAGTTATCAAAGTCTGTCATTTCAAACCCACTATTGTCACATCTCAAAGTCAGTAAGACTCCTTTCCTAAAGGACAGCTTATGAAAACTGGATAGGGTCTAGGTAAACACTTAACAAAGACACACACATGAATGTGAATTCCCTAAGGATTGGATTTGCTGTGGGGAAGGGCAACATAAGGATTAGCCTTCTATGAATAGGACAGTGATGTGATTGTTTTGTGTTTTTGTTTCGTTTTCTTGAACTCATCAGCAAGAGACCTCCATGGGATCTCAGAGGCTGTCACACTGGCATTAATAACAGTGTGTGGGAGTGAGTCTCAGAATGCTCAAATCTGCACCACAAATTTCTGGGACTCTGGGACAATATGGTTAAGAAGCCTACGTGACTTCTTACCCCTGTAGTTCCAAATCAGGGAGATCTGTAGTCTCTATGGCCAGGGCCTAGTACTAACCCTGGGAATGACACAGGTCCACTTGGTTGTATGAGTCAGAACCTTACTTAGCATTCCTCTTGGATGCCTCTCCTTCCACCCTTCATATACAGCCTATGAACAGCCCTGGCTCCAACCTTCAGTCTCCACGACATGACACTGGCTACTGAGTCTTCCTTCCATGATGCTCTAGGGGCCCCACTCTTCTGACCTTAGCTCAAGCTTCATGTCCATCAGCAAATTCTATGACCAGCACCACTGGTCTTGGCTCCTTTACTCTGTGGCTGTAAAAATGGTGGCCTTTGCCTTTTCTTCATAGGCCTTGCTTCAGGTTGCAAGCATGTAGTCACCAAGGGAACTATTTCACTGTGCATTTCCCCTTCAAACTCTAAACTCCATGAAAGCAGGGATGATGCAAGGCTTGGCTACTGTATCCCTAGTGGCCAAAACACAGGAGCACTAAAACATTATGGAAACAGAAACTAAGGAAAGAGTACAGAATTTAATGAACTACTAGTGAGCTGCTGTCCAAAGTCCTTTCACCTGCCACACTGCCACCTGGACAGCACTAGGTCACTGGACGTTTATACAGCCAATGCCTTTCTGAACAGCAACAGGCCCTGCTCACACATCAGCCTAAACCTGGCATGGGAGATGCTCTGAGAGGATTCTTGGGTGAGAGGTGAAGAAATTGAGTGTGAGAATAGGCTACAGCCTGTGCTGCAAGTGTCTGTGTTGGCTGGCTGACATTTCCAAGAACTGACAGGCCAGGTGCAGCTGCAGACCAAGTAAGAGCACCAGTCAGCGGACAGACAGCTAGCCCCGCTGTGCACACAGGGCCTGCCTCACAGGTTTCCTAGGGCATTCATTAGATTTGGTGAGGAAACTTCCAGACCAATCAGAATTCCCAAAATACCTGAGAATCAATCGGGTAGTTTTTCCCATCAAGGTTCTCACTTAGTCCACAGAGCAATTCTAACCCAAATGCAGGGGGGTAAGCATGAAAACCTGAAAACTGCAACTCAAAACATTCAAACACCATAAACATTTTGAGTGCCCATACTACACTAATCATTCTCCTGGACTCTGGAGCACTTAGGATTTCAGATCAGAGAGTCAGCTGGTGACGTCTATGCAAACGCTGGGAAACTCTCAAACGCCGACACTAGAAGGACTTCAGGTTCCAGGTATTCGAGGGACACTCAACCTGCACCTTGTCTCACTAAATCACTGTTACTATCTTTTATCCAAATGCTTTTCTATTATGGTGAATCAAAAGCCAAAGATGGCCTTAATGGCTCTATTTCCATGAACCTTTCTCTACAATAAAACTGCTAAGATAGAAAGTCGGAGTAAATTCTCCATAAGCTGCAGTGGATACCTGTTCTTAACCTTCCTTTACGAGTATGGTTTTTAAAGAAGGCTAACCATTTCCACAAGCATCTACTTAGAGAACAATGAGACACTGAGCTCGAGACGGAAACAGCACTTTCATGCCTTTTGTACTCAGTTACACAATGGTTCCTCGCCTACAGTCTGGTACTCAATGGATACACTGAAAAGGCAGCCCAGATCATTTAAGGTTACTGTGAAGATGCTGCCCTCCTGGATGAGAAAAGTGTTTTAGCCACAGTGGAGCAAGTCCACGTTAAGACAGGATGAATGATGTCATGTCTCAAAACACTGTAGTGTCTTCTCTGGGAATCTTCTGTTTCACATAATTACAGCACTAAGCCACTGGAGACCTAAGAGGTTGTCTTTAAACCCTTATATCCAAGGAGCTAGAAAAAAAAATTAGGATTCTTGAAAGGTTTACCTGAAGACAAGTTCAGACAACCCACAAAATGCAAAGTGACAAGGAAAGAAAAGGATGGGGTAGGGACCTGGACTTGCTCCTTAAGAATGTATACCATGTGGTGTGAGACCAAAATAGGAAGACCATCCCTTACAGGTTGATTTCTGTTTGCAGTTTGGAGTAAGTTCCTGCTTGTGCTGTTCGACCCAGATGTTCTGGATGTGCTTGATGACATATGGGCTGGAGGTACACAGGCAGGAAATACGTCAGGCTGTATGCCTGCTCCAGACTGGACCCGGGAAATGTGGTGAATTGTCAGTTTTGCCTTTATAAGTTCCTGCAAAAACTAACTTGTGGCCATTTTTTCAGAACCCAGAGATCCATCCTCCCAGTATTAAATAAAGCTTGCTTCAAACTTGGCTTAAGATTGTAGTAGCAGTCTTATTCTCAGTCAGTAGGATTAACAGTGGACTAAAAAGTCACTAAGAATAAATAAATCTATTGAAAAAATTTAAAGTAGTCAGTGTTCACTCTAACATATACAGTCTGTCTATCTAGCAACTAATTTCTCCCTCTTGCTTTCAAAACATACCTCTTCCTTCCCATTTCTCACACTTGTCCACGACACTTCCCTATTCTAAAACATAGCCTCAGCTGGGACCCTCAGATCTTAGATCTGTCTGATACATCACAGTCATATTAACTCTCCTAAAACCCGGGAGGGTCTCTATTGCCTATAGATTAGCAATTCAAAGTCATTGGTGTCCCAGGTATTTGGTTTTTCTGTATGTGTCATACAGAAAAATATGCTTCTTCATTGAAGTACCAGAACATTCTGGCCTTGAAGAATCTAACTATAAGAGTTTCTTTTCCTGTTCACTAATTTGTTTCCTAAAATCCAGGTCATAATCCTTTGTTCTAGGAAGCCCTGGCTTCCCTTCTCATAAAAATGGGCTCACTAGCCCAGAGTGCTGGAGCAATTTTCAGACAGCACAGCAGTGCAGTGAGGCAGATGTTCTCCTTCACCTGCAACCCAGTTCTGAGCTGCTGGATTCTTTTTTTTTCTATTATACTTTTTTTTCTCTACTACAGACTAAGGGCAGTATCAATATCGAATGATGTTGCTGGCTGGGACACACTCTGGGCTAGGTACTTTTGTCAAAAAGTCTTCACAGCCCAAGAACACTTTCCCCACCTGACTCTTCAGCTCTTTTTTCCTGAGTACTTAGTGGAGTAGAGAAGAAATTCTCACCATGCCATACCACACGGGCTGGTTAAATAAACCATGGTATATTCACATGAACACAGTGCTATTATTATTAAAAACCATGGCAAAATACATGGCTTTCCAGCCCACACTTCTGGCATTTTAAGCCATTCCTGGCCTTTAATAACTACATGTCAGTAGTCACTCCTCCAATTGTAACCACCAAAAAACCAACCAAACAAAAAACCCAAACAACAACAACAACAACAACAACAACAACAACAACCAAAAATCAAGCAAACGAACCCTCCAGGGGCTAGAGAAATGGCTCAGCAGTTAAGAACTGCTTCCTGCTTTTACAGAGGACCCCATTCTTTTCCCAGTACCTACACAGCGGTTCACAACCATCTGTTACTTCAATCCTAGGGAATCTAATGCCTCTGGCCTCTTTGGGCACCAGGCAATATGTGGTACACTTACATATATAAAAGAAAAGCACTTATACATATAAAATAAAAATAAATAAATCTTTAAAAATGTAACAAAATCCATCTCCAAACAGAAGTGTCCTTGAAGACAATTGATGGGGGAGAGCCAGGTTGATAGAATATATTCTATGATCAGATACACTAAGCAGAAGTTGCCAAACGTACAGTCAGTATGACTATAGTGCCTTCAAAATAAAAGTAAAAAAAGTGTGTGTGTGTGTGTACATACATATACATATGACAGAGTATAAAGATATAGGTTATAAAATTTATTGCTCTTTGAGAAGTAGAAACTTCAGCAATTTTTTTTTTGTTATTCTCTGCTACATTTTCTATGTAAGCATGTACCAACTTCATAAGTATAAGGAAAAAAAATCACACCAACAAGTGGTGCTCATGGAAAGAATGTACCACTTACCCTTCTATCTAAAGCAGCAGTTGGTGACCCCCAACCATGAAATTATTTTCATTGCTACCTCATATCTGTAATTTTGCTACTGTTATGAATCATAATGTAAATAAATGATATGCAGGATGGTATGACTTCCAAAGAGGTTAAGAACTACTGTTCTAAAGAAGAGTATTGACATGAAAAATGAGTGCTTTGAACCTGTCACCAGGACTGCCCCACTCCTGATAACCTCATACTATGGAAGCACCCAGAGCCACTGCATTCTGCTACTGATGGGGAGGGTGGGGCTGTGCTACAGCAGAGGCACACAGTTCACAACGATACACACTAGGGAAACAGTAAGATTCTACTCAGATTTCAGTTCTACACAGCAATCAGCTAATTCACCTCTGTCATTTGCCCACTGTTGTTCTCCTTTTTTCCAGCCCCTCCACAAGACACACACACACACACACACACACAGACAGAGAGACAGAGACAGAGACAGAGGCAGAGGCAGAGAGAGAGGTGCAAGATTCAGAATGTTACTAATTAAATCCCTATTTCTTGGAGTTTGTAATTAGGTGCAATCACACATCTGGGTAGCACCCAAGTAAGAAGACATAATTTTTGTTCAAATCTCATTCTTAGCATGAAAACTGGATTGAAATAGAAAAGAGAAATTCTAAGTGATGGAAATTAAAGAGGCTTATTTTCTAGACTGCTCAGACAAGGCCTTGTTGTGGTGTGGCCTGGTGTAGGCACGCAGCAGATAAGATGCTCACATATACACATTGAGCAAACACGATCATTCTGGGGAAGGCACCTCAATTCAAGGCTGCACCTACTCTGTGGAGAATAAACCACCTTTTCTATTCTGCAGATAGAAAGCAGAAGCCTTGGTGGACTGAGGAACATGCAGAGGTCACAAGGTGAACATGTTCATTTCTTCATTAGTGATACCATCTAGAGAAACCCTGAGCACAACAGCATGACCCCTGAAGGTGACACTATTAGATCCCATGCCAGCCCTGGTGTCCAGCCTTCCCATCCTTTCTTGTTCCACAGAAGACTGAATGGAAATCTACAACCTAATTCTATAGGATGTTTAACTCTGAACTACATGATTTCAGAAATTTAAAGTTTTTCAAATTGTAACAATTTAAGCAAAGGGAATACATTCAGCCTCCAAAACCATGACTAATACAGGTGACCCAAGGAAGTACTGTGGGAGGAAATAACAGACATCCACTACACTGCATCTGAGCTCCCATTTTCTATATAGGACATTATCACCCAGGCCACCCAGAAGCCCTGAGGGTGAGGGGTCTTCTTTTCTGGAAAGTCTCAGACTAAAGGGAAAATGCTGACAAACATTCCATATCCAACTACAGACTGTGATCATAGGGAGGGCTCCGACCTGAGCACATGTGTATAAAAGACCATCCTAAAACACCGTTAGAAGTCAATACACAGACACACACACACACACACACACACACACACACAGACACACACACAGACACAGACACCCACACACAGACACACACACACACACACACAGACACACACACACACACACACACACACACACATGGGGAGGGGACAGAGGGTGGGGAGAATGAGATGGCACAGAGGCAGAGAAGGCCAACTATCAGAGGAAGCTGAAGCCGTAGAGAAATAAGCACCTTGGCAAAAGGGGTGCAGAGAGGCAGAAAAGGGACAGAGGGGGTCAAAGCGGCACCTGCCACACCAACACTGTTCTGAGCGCATTTCGAGGATCACTCAGCTGCTGAGTAGCTATGGCAGGAAAAACCCAAATCCTCAGTACTGTAGTCTAAACAACCAACAACCCAGTCAGGAAGGCCAAACTAAAAGGCAAGGCACTTCATGTGCACAGGTACAATGTTCCTTCCTAATAGCAGTTGATCAAAATTAACTCCTGTAACAAAGTTAGTGCTTAACTGTTGAAGTCTCTTAAATTTTATAAAACTTCTCTTTAAGGATTTAATACTTCTGCCAAAAATTTACTAGAAACATTTATTAATGTTAACACCTACCTGTAGCCAGTCTTTTGCTACTTTTTGGGTTTTCTGACTTCCACCCATTTAACCCCTTAACACTAGAGAAGAGAGAAAAGAGGGTAGAGAGGAGAAGAAAGGAAAGAGTCCCTGAATAAAGTCAGGGGTCAGAGATGGGGGTGACAGTATCATTAGACTATTTCCTGCTGATTAGGGGCATTGAGTTCCCTTGAGACAAATTTAGTCTTCACCATCAGGATATCTAATTTCTTGTTTTCTCTTTAAGAACGGCTACTTAACAACCACAACCAAAAACCCACCCCACTTTTGTGGCCATAGAAGTTATATACCCTCTGAAAAGTCTCCAGAATTCCAAATATCATACAATTGCAGAAACTATCTGTAGCTGGCAAAAATCACACCCCTGCTAGAGCGAGACGTACGTCATAATCAGCTGCTGGGGACAGCCTGAGGCAGCCCCGTACTTCATACCTGGGATTAAAATGAAACCACATTCTTTTATTTCTGTTTTAAAGACACCAAAACTCCAAATTGTCACTATACCTACCTGTATCTGTTTAAAGTCTTTTAAATGTTTGTAAAACATGAGTTCTAATAAGACAAATCATTCTCTCCTTCTGGGGGTGGGGCTCTAACCCATTCTAAACACACCAGAGACGGCTTCCCAGTTCCCAAAGCATTTACATGGTCTTCCCCAAACCTCCCAGCTGTTTAGCAAAGCAAGCAGAATAAGCACCTCTTGTTTGACTCTGAATATAAACACCAAACCATGAAGGTGAGCAATTTTTAAAGAAGAGTTCAAGTGATAGCCTTTTTTTTTAATTAAGAAAATTAATATTTTTATTTTCTATAAATGAGTGTTTTACCTGTGTGCACATCTATCTATCATATGCACGTGTGGTGCCTGTGAAGATCAGTAGAGGACACTGGATACCCTGGAACCAGAATTATGGATGGCTGCAAGCCACCATGTTAATCTCTGCAGCAGCCACAAGACTCTTACTCACTGAATCATCTCTCCTGCCCCTGAAGCAGTACGGTTTAAAGCCGAGGACATGGAACTAGTGTTTGTTCTACACTACTATTGGCCAATGTTTCCCAGTGCAAGAGCTTGGAACTAGGCCATCTGTATTTCTTGAACTCATTCTCAGCTGCCTCAGCAGAATAAATATGCCCACGTGAAGGCTTTAGCCAGGTTAAAAACAGTAGTGCTCCAAGGGTAAGCATGCTCAGGTCACAGCCTTGACTTATGAGCCACTCACTGAAGGAGACAGGATGTAGGAAGTAACAGAGAGCAGAGCAAAGACCCCTTTTATTACTGACAGCCCAGGACCATGAGTGAGCCCTTAGGGATGGCGGCATCTAAGAGTGTTCAGGCTTTTCAAGGACTGGAAATTTTATTTTGATGAGACTATATGAACATAAGTAATCACCTCAGATATTCTATGCAACTTAGAAAGTCCTGGTAATCTTAGAAACAGACAACATCGAAATGTTCTAGAAAGTACGGTAGCCCATCTAGCTCAATATTCTTGAATCTGTACTGCTTTCAGTTGTCTGCTACGCTGTTGTTCTTTCAATGACATAAGGTCCTGCTGTGCTATTCTTTCTCCCTGAGTTCATGTTGACAAGATTTGTTTTCTATGATAATACCAGCGTAAGAAGAAAACCAGCAATAAGGCTATTAATACGCACTAACTCAATCAACTCAAACTGAAGTCAGTCTGCTGACAATGTGAGACACGCCTCTCCTGATCAGCACTCGGGTACTAGAGGACCTGAGAAGCCCCAACAGTGCTTCAGCCATCGCATTGCATTACACACAAACACTTAAACTGGAGTTAACAGGTGCAATACCTTTTATCTTTTAATGCCAATTTCTCTAGCTGGCATCTCCAAATTATGTCGTCCTCTGTTTTATTGAAGAACATTAACTTCACCTTCCTTAAAAGGGAGAAAAAGGAAAGCTCATATTACATAAATCACTATGACATTTAAGAAATGTACAAGTAGGAACATTCGAAGTGAACCTGGCGAATGTTTTAGGTAATGCACATTATAAAACCATGAAATGAGGGTGAAGCACTAATGTACTGAGTAGGCGAGGAGGAGGAGAATGGCAGATGATCGATCACTCGGGCCATTCTACTAACTGCCAACCTCAGTGAACTGCCCATGTACATACGATGGATGTCCTGCCCTCAAAACCTCCCAAATAACAGTAACAATAACAGTAAGGGAACATACCTGAGACTGGATATGTGAGTTAAAGCGTGATTCAGTACAGTAACCATTGGTGTGAAGCCTGTTCCGGCTGCCAATAAAAAGAGATCTTCCACTTCCTGGAGTTTGGAAACTTTAAAATTGCCCTCAGGACCACTTACAGAAACAAAATCTCCTAAAGAAATCAACAAAATAAACAAAATCAGAAAAAAGAAACAAGAAACCTGGAAGGGAAACAGGGACAGAGCACTGGAAGTGACAGGGTTGACCTGTGACTGCCACATCTTCCTCTACTGAAGGAGAGGAGCTGCAGAGGCAGTCACCAGATACCCAACTCCGTCAGATTAAGGAGTAATTAATACAAGGTTGACAGAGTATAGATATTTGCTATACACACTGGTTAGAACCATAGGATCAAGCTTAGCAGGAGAGAAATTCGAAGTAAATGTATTCTAAGGCCTTACATCAAAGTGTCGTGAATCTCTCTAGTAAGCTTTGGACAGATGGACCAACTGAAACAAGATGAGCCATTATGAGTTTAATTCCTAGGAAAACAGCAAGATCAGAAACCAACTGTGTGTGGGCAGTGGTAAACTGAGTGTCCAGTCTCTGTGGTGACTGGCTGACAGACGGTTCATACATACCTCTCTCATAAAAACACTGCCATTCAGAAATCTCCAATGTAATTTGACAAATAAAAATAACCAAACCTGTTCATTATTTTGACTTATTTTAAATACTGTATTTTAAAATGTTTGGGTGCTTTTAATTTCCACCACAGGATAGTAACAATAGTTTAAGGGGCAACCATACTATAGGTGGATTTCTAAGTCGACTTTCAGAAGTAACATAAAGACCTCAGTGACAGGCTGCCCTGTTGCCCCATGTGAGCTGACGCAGAGAGAAAGGAGATTTCTGCCATTGAGGGAGGAAAAAAATCAAAATGAATGGAGAAAATGATAAAACACAGAGAAAGGATTAGAAACAAGAAGGAAAGATTTTGACTCTCCAGAGACATTACAATGTGTTACCCAGTCTTTCACGGTCCATTTCCTGGCAGCCTAGTGTGTGCCAACTGTCATGCTAGGTCCTGGGACGGCTTCTATCTGTAAGTGTCAATCATACAAACAAGGTGCGTGCTTACAACCCTTATCACAGAGCACGAGTAACTGTTACTGATTCAGAGGAGAAGGGTGGCTTCGTAGTTGAAGGGCCACTTTGTTGTGTCTTTAAAGGAAGGAAAGAGCAAAGGAAGGGCTGTTAGGCATCCAGATGAGGCTCCAATAGGAACCTAAGAAGGAGGATAACAAACTGGGGTTTCAAGGACATCCTTGTCAGCCTTGTAGGAGAATGGGCAGCACAACTAAAGCTGATCCACCAGAGGCTTCAAAACTGGGGAACAACAAAAGTCAGTCTATTTTCAGAGGAGCTTGGAGAAGTTACAGGAAAATGCAGATGAAGAGAAAGACACCAGTTAAAGCCACGTGTGAGAGCTTGGTTAGAGGCAAAACAGAAAGGATGAAGGCTTGCTTTCAGAAGCGGGGAGGAAAGGTGACATCAAATGTGGCTGACTGGATGGAGAGAATGAGCAAGTCTCAAGAGAAGGTCAGAGATGAACAGAGATGCTGCAAATAATAAAGAAGGAGGACATGGACACAGGACACAGAGAGGACGACTTCCACTGCTGACATACTTAACAGACCCCACATGAGACCGCAGGGTCTCCATCCAGTCCACAGCACAAGGCTACAGAGGCAGCATTACTAACCAATCTGAAGACGATCAAGCTCTGGCGTGAAGAGTCCAGCAGGATAGATTTTGATCAAAAAGTAGATGTATTTATTTGGGGAAAGAACTGGTTCTTTAAAATCTGAGAGTAAGGACTCAGACACAGGTGTATATGGCTTTACTATTTCTGCACCTGGAAAAAATCAAAACAAAGAAAAGCATAATATTTAAAGCTCTTAATGAAGATAAAAATACAATCCTAGGATGCTATCAGCATGTGCACAAAAGTAACGTACACACACCTCTAATGAGATGTTCCATACTTACATTTACACAATCTCAAGGCCATAATTAACAAGCCAGTGGTTAACCCTTATATAAAGTCTCTTATTGTTTACTAAGTAGAGTCTATAATAATGAATCTAGATAAGTGTATGAGCTTTGTAATGGGCTACAATAAAGTGGCATCAAATTTTTCCATGGAAATAATAAAGACAGAAAATTCCAATATAAGCCACATATTTAGTAACAGTAAGTGGTCACCAACAAGATCACTAGGAAAAGAAAGGAAACATTTCACCTTAATTTTATATATTTTGAATTGTTTTAATGTTCTAAAATTATTATTTTGGCAGCTAAATGAAAGGAACAATAATCCTATTATCTCATAGGATGTATTACTTTTTAAAAGCAAAATGAAAGTACATGATACAGATTTTACCAGATTCCAGAGGAAATTTATACTTGTCTCCAATTGGCTCATATGGAACCTAAAACTATTGGTTAAAAACCATGCCAAGGAAGACAGTACTCATGCACAGCGATCTGCTATCAGTGAAGAAGAGAAATAGCTAACAGAGCCATCGCAGAACACCACCTCTGCAAATCTCTGAAGGGAATCTGCAAGATGGAGCACTGCAAACACAGGCTCAAGGAAGGATTCTGCAGCTTCAAGAGGCCAAGAAAGTGGTGGCTATCAGTAAGATTAGGGGCAATTTGGACAAGTAAATGAAATTTAGGATGAATTAACAGTGAAAACCCATTCACACAACGAGGAGTGCAGTTGTGAGCTTCATGTACTAGTAGCACATAAGGAAACTAAGTACCATCACCCCCTTGTTCTGAATTGTATCGGTTCAATCTCACAAATGGTGGCAACCCGGGAGCTACCGATGGCACATGCCTGTTTCTAGTGGACTCCCTCCTTCCCACTGGAGCAGGCTGCACCCGCTGCTCAGCAGCACAGACACAGTTAGACATTTGCTCCATCCACAAACCCGGAAGTTTCCCGACATTAGAGCCTGGTGCCAGAAAGCCAGTAACAGCCCAGCCCCGCCTGAGCCTCCATTTCCTTACCTGTGACACTGAGCTTGAGGTAAACGTGTTGCCCAACTGGCACCTGAAGGTGAGTACTGGGAGGCAGCATCAGACAGAAGAGCCTTGTGTCATGAGTAACGTCTTCCTTGGAAATTAACTGGCACTGTCTGTAGTACAAGCCTGCAAAGCAGTGCAAGAAGGTCACTAAGGGAAAGCCCACACTCCGTCTCTGCTCTTTGAGAACTCCAACCTCACTAAAATGCCCAACAGTTCTAAAACCCATTAACATTACACGGCTACTTTCTATTTCATTTTCTAAGATATTTTATAAACATATAAACACACCTATAATTTGAAAAAAGAATACTATCATAATTTAATACTAAAATGAGTATTACTTTTCTTCATACCCGTTTAAAAACATGTCTGAAGACACTAATATCTAACTTCTTCTTAAACTTAGTTTGTAAGTAACTCTATTTTAGGCTTTATATTTACAATGATGGCAGTTTTACATGTGAAAAATATCCGATACAGATCTCTACATTCTAAAGCTTTTTCCTTTCCAGTGAAGAAGTTTGGAAAGCTGAGTATTTGGATTTAACAGGATTATCACTGTTCAACAGGGTTAGTGACACACTCTGATAAAAGAAAGAAAATGTGTATTACGTCTATGCTTGTATACATGAATCGTATTTACATATGAATAATAAAACATCTTACCTGTCTAAATTATTAAACAAAAATAGATGAAGGCAATAGATTTATGCCATACACTGACTTCAGGTAAAAGAAATCAAGTATTTCTATAAATACTGGAAATACTTTAATAGCCATGCTTCTAAAATACTTTATACTACACAAAACAATTAACATTAAAGACTTGGCTATAGGAACTCTAAAAGCACTGTCATTTATAAATTCTCTTTTGATTATAGTTTACCCCCAAAGATTGATCATCATCTATTTCCTTTCTCAGAAAACAGTTCATACAGAAAGAACTGATCAGTAACACAGTCATCCTACTCATTATCTCCTTTCTCTCCCTCTCTCTCATCTCAGTATTTAACTAGGTATGGAAAGATTTACTCCAGATCATAGGAAGCAAAAGCCACCAAATCTAGCAATCAATGTTTAATAGAAAACTAGAATTCATAAACAACTTTCAGAAATAATTTTGGCCAAAATTAAATCAATTCTCATTTTCCTGTGGCTCCCAAAGACCCTGTCATCCAATCCTTCCACCGGTTACCCTGGTAACTCAGGAGTGTGCATGCATACGGTCTCCTCACTGATCCTCACTAATGCTGAGATCTGGTTACAGCTAGGAATATCATTCTAAAATCATCCTGGAAGGCCTAACTCGTTCTGAACCAATGACAGGTTCAAATGACAAAGCTCCCAACAGGTGAAGTGAAAGTTCAAACTGTCTCTTTATCCCTTTCTCTAAACCAGTGGCTCTCAACCTATGGGTATCAACCCTTTTGGGATTCGAAAGATCCTTTCTTCATACCGCTGCTCTATACCTTTCTTGGACCCCAAATAGAGAATGCAATGAAAGGCTCAGATGCTGAATGCCTAAATAGTCAACAATTATACAGCAGACAAAAACTGCCACATGTAATATGTTCTGTGTTGCACCTTGAAAACACATGACTTTTTCTTAGAGCATGACACAGTGAGATAGCTGAAGCCTACAGCCCTAGTCTGCCCTCTTTTCTTTCTTCATTGTCACCTGTCACCAAGTAGGTTTACACAGATATATATATATGAACCTAGGTGTTCAAGTTCACCCAAGTTCTTCCATCAGCAGTCCTGGGTACGCTTGGGCTATAACTGGATGTGGGACCTCTCGGCAGGGAATCTTGAGGTTTCAGATCCTAGGAGGATGGTGTTGAAGAACAGAAGGCAAAGGCCAGGCATCTACTTCTTAGCCATGTCTATTCCTGCTGTGAGGGAATGGTATGACTAAATGGAAGACCAGCCTTATGTGCTCCCCAAGTGAGAAACCCTTCCTTTCTTCCCTTCCAAGTGAGGTGCCTTCTTGCCCAGGCCTAAGGGACAGTTTGATGAAAACTGTTCATCACTTACTTGCCAATTTCTACACTGGCCACGTGGATTTACCATAGTAAGTGTACCTCTCTTCAACTATGAAACGCACTAGGGAATGTGGTTACTGTGACTTCCAGACTTTCATGTGAAGAGTATGGAGACAGTGTTCTTGCCATTCAACCCTACTGAAATAATTTCATCATTAAACTTATAAACAGCAGGAACAGTTTCACATGTACTTCTTCAATATAGGTCCTACAACTTATAAAGGAAACTAAGACTTCATCTTGCAGTAGTCCTGTGGGGTCGGGCAGATAGGATGAAGTGTACGGAGTCTGGAGCAGCGAGCTGCAGGGCAGAGCCGATGGTACAGACTACTTCTGTGGACAACAGTGTGTCTCACCTGTCAAGCTCTTGGCTTCCTAAGAATTGATGATGACTGAAGGAAATGTGCAGGTGAGACTAATATAAGATAGTAAAACCAAAACTTCTGATCCACGTACCTAACCTTTTTTATAAAGTATATATAATGTTGGCATATTCAAGGTTATACTAAAGTACAAAAATTAAATGATAACTAATGATTTTTTCACCTAACATTAAAAATAAGTTATATTTTTCATTCTTAAAAGTAGGATTTCACAAAGCTAAAACAGAAAACACCAGCAAGTCTCCAAGAGAGGGCAAACAGAAGCAACTCTGTATTAAGGGTCTGTACTACCTCAGTCAAGGCTACTTCTTACCCTTAACAAACTTTTAAACCGCTAAGTCAATCTTATTTTCCCTGGTGGGAACAGAGCCCAACGTAAGTTTAAAAGATGCCTAAAGTCACAAGGCAGTTGGCCGAGATGGGAGACACGAGATGGACGTGACATTATTAGCTGTCCGACCGTGACAGGCCTTCGCCAGACGTGTGTGACCAGAGCACATGGTTTAGTGCCTTCCCAAGTGTGAAAAGGTAAAGGTTTACAGATTGTCCTCCAGTCTGTGACTTCATCCTACTCTGACCACACAGTCCCAAAGCATTCTTTATCCAGTTACCTAAATATCTTCTCATCTCCTAATTTATAATCTTTGATCATTCATTCCTAACAATAACATCTTGAACCAATGTAGGACTTCCAATTGTTACACATTTAAAAATGAAGTTTATAGAAAATAACTCAAAATATACTAACACAAACTATTTAAAATATAGAAATACCTAAAGCCCATGCCCATGCCATATCCTAAAGTATGCAGCACAAGACACTGCTGTCAGAACTTGACCTGTCCTATAGCAGTGGTCAGGCCAGCTTCACCTTCTATGTCTGTGTCTGAGGAAGTGACCATGAGAAGTGAGCCTGACTGCAGGGCACAATGTCCTGAACAGATGAGAACAAATTATTCACGTCATAAATGCTTATTAGAATTTGGAGACTGATAAAATAACTCATTTACAAGGTCATCAGCACATTATTGCATACTGAAGAAACAAAGGATAAAGTCTTTATGTACACTTTAACAAGAATTCAGTTACCGAATATATTCTGCTGCTAATTATTCAGCTTTTCCGTTAATTTTGAAAAGGCTTCATTTAACTTCTCATAGTAGTATAGTGTCAGTACATTACATCAAGTCTTTCACACATAACAGGAATATAATCACAATGAATCTTTAAACACAAAGAATACAAGTGTTATTGGCACATACCAATTAACACATTGGGGTAAAACATGATGAAAAAGAATGTTCAAGAGTGAAAATTTTCATATATGATTTAAAAATTAGCACTATTAAATTGATTCCTCTTTAACTAGTATTGTTTAAAAATATATACCTGTCTGGTTTTCTAAATGGCAGTGACAAACTGGGTCTTAAAAAAATACTCCCAAAGCCTACTAAACGTTTTACTATTGCAAATAGTAAACGAGAACTGATTCCTTCAGTTATGGCTTTATATTTAAATACTGGCCTTAAGCTATGGTGGGGGAGGCTTTCTTGAAGGCTCGATTTAACAGAACCTCAGAAACAGAACTCTGTAACAAGACTGTCACTAATCTGAGTCCGTCTGTGCCCTCCCATGTTAACAGCTCTGTGCTAAAGTGCTTAAGTCCTTTCAAAAGTCCTGACTGAAAGTCAGTCTTGTTTCACACTGTAACACAGCAGGAGTTCCTAACTTACACATTGTCTCATCAACTTGTATTGTGCTGATTTCATATTCAGGCAATTCTCATAGAAAGGGAAACAGACTAGCAAGATACAAAACATAGCCAACTTACCTTACAAAGAACAGCTTTCACCAGCTAAGAGATGAAAACACGGGAAATGTATCACAGAATTTACTCATTTCCAGTAACTATGAATGTTTTCAAGGTGGCAGAAAAACATGGATGAACAGGCCCGGGCTGGGGGCTGCAGGGCCCATGCCTGAGAGAAATGTCTGCTCACCATGTTCTAACAAGCATCTTGACAAGTGTACACTCCATGGTACATACATTTCAGCCGCTAAGAAGCCCCAGTGAAACTAGCACAAAATATCAGCAATTTCATATAGTTCAACCGGAATTTAAGGTGTGTATGTTTGTGTATACATGCACAGGTTAATCTAAAGGCTCTCACACTGCTGTTGACATATCAAAATTATGACATGATTAAAAATATTTTTGCCTAATACCAATTTTCTGGGTTACTTATTGACAGATCTTTAAATCTTCCCTTATCTGGTGATCAAAGTCTCTACATTATCTAAGCAAATAAATAAAATTTGAGATTAGATGAATGTTTATATACATGTACATGCCCATACATACTACTATTCATTCATAATCTTCATTCTGGGGAAGTGTGAACTGACTTAAAAAAAAATCCCACAACTAAGAGAAAACGAATTTCTGATCTTAAGCCACATGGTGAGCAGTCATTACAGTATCTTAAGTAACTAAAATAGTATTCTAGGAAAAGAAAAGAAATAGAAAACAGAAAACAAAAAACAAAAACAGGGGAAAGAAAGGGATGAGGCTAAGGCACAATTAGAGAATTGCAGCTTTCTTTGCACACAAAGCTTCCAGAAGACAGTGTGTAAGAGAGAATACTGTTCCCTCCAGTGGCTCACAAATCCTGGCATCAGACTTACCCTCAGAGAAAAACTCAGCTGTACAGGGAACACACTGGAGCAAGCCCAGCCCTTCACATACAGCTGTTAATCAGACCCTTGAGAATCAGAAATATCAAAGACAGCATCTGGTATGAAACATCAACCCAAAGGACAAACAAGACTGTGAGACGGACAGGTCACAGAGGGGCAAAAAGAAACCACTGGAACGCCATACGTTACTCTTTACAAAGATGGACTGGTGGGATAGCTCAGTGGTTAAAGGCACTTGCAGTCAAACCTGACAACCTGTATTTGATCCCCAGGACTTAATGGTAGAAGAGAACCAGCTCCTGCAAACTGTCCCCTGACGTCCACATGCAGGCCACTGTGTATGAATCTCCACAACACACACACACACACACACACACACACACACACACACACACACACACACACACAAACACACAAACACACTCACACACACAGTCACACAAACACACACACTCACACACACACTCCACACACACACTCAAACACACACACACACACACACACACACACTCACACACACACATACACATACACACACACACACACACACACACACCTCACAACACACACTCACAACACACACACACACACACACACACTCACACACACAACACATACTCACAACACACACTCACAACACACACTCACACAAACTCACACACCTTTAAAAGAAAACACGAGGAATGAGAGTACTGCATACCTGTATCTTTCTTTGGAATAAAAGAATCATGTTTCTCCAGGGGATCACCAAGACATTTCCAAGAAACAGTTTCTTTCTTTTGTAGGACAATCTCTATTTTTCCAACATTCTCAATAACCCGTACTGAAATGAAGAGAAATTCCATTTGTTTCATAAACATTTAAATGTGAGATTTTATTTTAAAACCAACCATTTTCATACAGTCACACTGTATAATTTAGTACTATTACATAATGATGCTGATAATTAGTAGAAAAATAAGATTTTGTTTACTTAGTAAAATTGGCTTTTATTTTATTTGATGTTAAATCAGTTTGTTTTAGATTCAGATTGGTTTCTTTCAAACCAACTTATCAAGGCCAGATACTGTATGTGTAGCTTTCAAAGGAACATAGATACAGTCATGGACACAGATCTAGCCAACAGCTTGAAACACATGTCACACTGAATAAACCCATGAAGCCAAATTTGATGTATTCCCTTCTCCTATCTTTAGTTAATGCTCAGAAGTCTATATACATGAATTTAGAACAACGCTGAGCCTAAAAACAGAAGAGCAGACTCAGCAGAGTCAGCACCTAGGAGGGACATGAGAGTCCATGGGAATCTCTGAGAGCTGACAACCTTCTAGATGTTTTTCTTCCTTTCTCAGTGACTAGAGCAGCTCCATGTGTGGGGCCAATACTAAAACGTGGACTTCTGGGCCCTAACTTAAGTCTGTCGAGGTGACTGTGCTTTTAAAGTTGTAACACACAAAGTACTTTTGCTCAGCCACTCGGTGTGTATTCTTCCACACTGTGAACCCAGCATCCACTGGACTATGACTCTATGAAGAGTGTTCCTGACTGTGTGCCTATGAGTTGCATGTGAGGAGCAGGGCAGAGAGGAATCATAGAAAGAAGGAATACTTCTGAGGAGAAAAAAGAGAAAAATAAAGAGATAAGAAGAGCAAGGAAAAAGAACAGGAAAAAACAGAAACCAGAGTGTCCTTTAAAATTAATGTATTTTCTGACATGAAAATAGTAAGAAAAATCACATAAAGGCCTGGATTTTCTTTCTTCTTTCTTCCTATGAGTGTGTGTGTGTGTGTGTGTGTGTGTGTGTGTGTGTGTGTGTGTGTGTGTGTGTGTGTGTATCTATGCATCTACATATGCATAATTTGTTTCTGGTTCTTAGTACTTACCAGAAAAATTTTCTTGAACTTCATGGCTTAACCCTAAGATTATTGACAAAAAAAAGTTTATCATTACCACTAAAATTCAATTCACAAAAATCAGTCTACACCTGTAAGAACATTTTAAATGTACTATTCCAAAATGCGCAAGACTAGAAAAATGAGAGACTAAAAGAAAATGAATGCTCTAAATTACTTAAAAGTTCTTCCATTTTCCCTATCTCTTCCTGTTAACTGAGAAAATCAACATCGCAAGTCTGCAGCCTGCACTAGTGCTTGCCCTGCAACCCGACACCCCAAGCTCCTCCTCTGGAATCCATACAGGTAAGGGTAGAAAGGAGAGGACGGGATCAGCAACACTCTAACTTCCATACATGCTATGTCATAGCACTTACACACACATATCAGGCACATACACAACAATTTGTTTTAAAACATTAATATGTGTTTGCTATTGTTTGGGGATATCTGTGTGTCGTGTCTATTTTCTAACTACAAATAGGTCACAGTCAGAAGCGGAGAAACAATGAAATCCTAGACTCAAACTCGTTGTAACTGAGAAGCAGATTCAACATTTCATATCTTTGGTTCCAGACTTCAGTGCTGAGTTCTGACAGACCGAAATCAACAGGGCTCATCTCTGGGCTGTGAGGAGATGGGCAACTGAGGGACACAAGATGAACTTGTAGCCCAGGTTCTTTGGTCTCTGCCTTTGACCTCCTGTGGCAGAGCTGGTAAGGATGGGGCATCCCAGTAAGGAATGCTCAGATGGTGACCAGAGGTTTATAGATATCAAGTATGAGAATCTTATAAAGGCAGGCTAACGTTTTATGATTCATTCTGACTATGATTCATTCTGACCACATCTGATTGCTTAAAGTCAGGGCTCTGTCATGCAATGGACAGCACAGTAGACTTCTAATTGCTTAAACTTGGAAAAGGGATCATGCTGCAATTTTTATTAGCACAAAGAAAAGCAGTATCTATAAAAGAACCAGAAATGACACCCCAAAGCAACAGTAACAGATAAAATATTACAGCATTCTCAACTGCAGAGCATGCTGTTGCCTTAATGAAAGGAAGCAAGCTGTTCCCATTCATGAGCATGAGGTCCTCACCAATATGTATAAGGTAAGAGTGATCCTTGATGACCGCTTCTGCTCTCAAGGAGTCATCCTGGAGGTCAACGACTACTGAGTCTAAATTGATATTCTTAAAAGGAAGTAAAAACAGGAAGTTTAATTAAAGCATGAGAACTGACCTTGCACAACCCCATTTGTGGGGTGGTGAGTGATGTTTTCATGTACTGCTTTACAGATCTCCAAGCAACATAACTATTACTCCTGGTTCTCATTTCTCTCATCCAAGGCAATTCCTACCCTTCTATGAACATCACTGTAAATCTACAAAGGTACATGTCCTCTGTTCAGTATCTACCACGGCACTTCTCTTGAAGTCATGAACCCTGAGACTACATGTACAACATCTATTAGTTG
The DNA here is from genome assembly GCF_011064425.1 of Rattus rattus. NCBI lineage: Eukaryota > Metazoa > Chordata > Mammalia > Rodentia > Muridae > Rattus > Rattus rattus. The sequence continues at coordinate 81,083,418 of NC_046161.1, read as the reverse complement.
CTCAAGAATATTTTTTGAAAAATAATGCAGTAAAAAATAAAAATATGACCCAGAAATCAAAATCTTTAGTTATCTTCATTTTAGTTTTCCACTGTGTGATGCTGTAGAAGTGCATAACCCACTAACCTCAGCTATGGGTTACTCAGGGAGCGTCTTAGACATCTTTAGTATCTACGTAGAGTTAGTAAAGTGTGTGGCACTTACTACTTATCCCATGCATTGACTACACTGTCCTGAAGTAGTCTCCCCTTTCCTTGGTCACTGCACTTTAAACCCCATGGAATACAGAGTAGATCCCAGCTTCTCTGGGCCTACTCTCTTGGTTTTAGACTGTGGGATGAGGAAACAAGAGCTAGAGGTAAGAGCAGGCAGGACTAGTGGTGTACTGGGCCAACTCGGCTGTTATCAGGCAGAGGTTGGTCACTCCAGAACAGTGTCCAAATCACCACTTCAGGAGAGAGGAGGCCCCTGCTCAGATGAGGCTCTGCATGTCTATAAAAGTAGTCTGAACTCTTGAAAATCCCAGGGATTTTCTTTAGATTGCCTTTAGATCCACAAGGCTCAAATGTGGAAGCTCGGCAGGCATTGGACTATGTGGCTGAAAACATCTAACAGTGCCTTGTATGAAGAGGTGCCACTCGAAGACCCCATAAATGAATGAGCTCCTAACCTTTGTTACACAGGGGCTCCTGAAGGCCACAAACAGTTCGAACATAGCAGGTCTCAGCGGTATAATCTCTCTACTCTCACAAGATGTAATCTTAGGGCAAAGTTAACTAGAATGCATAAACAATGCTAAATAGGTTTAAAGGCTACACAGCATATCCGCTGGCAGGAGCCTAAGTTCCAAACGCACATTAATCCTTCTTTGTAAAATGGGGAGAACAGTGCTTTCTACCATGGGGTTGTTGTGGAGAATAAATAGGTTAATATAAGAAAAGATCGTAGAAAAGGAGCTCATATAAATAAACCCAACTAATTCTTACTACTTACCTTCTGTTTGGTGTATATAACAATGGTCACTGAAGACTCTGTTTGGAACCAATCATAGCTGTAAGACAGCAGGAAGGAAAATACTCAGAATGATGTGCAAGAACACATGAAGTCAATCAATGTTTAAAGTCCACACTGAGAGATGTATTTCTCCAGGTAAAACTCTTGTCTAAATGGTGCTCTTAACATGTTGCAGTTATCACAATATAGCTGATATCTACTTCCAACTTTAAATATCTATATGTCCGCATATCTGAATAATGGGCAAAATAAAAGGTTATATATTTTTCTACTAAAATCTTTCAGAGTAATTAACAGAATACATACATGTGTTGTTAAGGAGCATGAAGAAATCTGCATACTTATCACCGTTCTTCTCTATAAAGAAAATATCACTACTAAAGAAATTCATTCTTTAAAAGAACAAAAAGAAAGAAATTCATTCTTGAGCTGGGAAGATGGCTCAGTAGTAAAAAATGCTTGCTGAATAAACGTGAGGACATGAGTTCAAATCGAAACAGCCCCATAAAGCCTGATGCAGGACTGCACATCTGTAATCCCAGTGTTCCTGTGGCAAAGCAAGACAGAGGCAGAAGAATCCCTGAAAGCTCACCGCCAGGTGCCTTTGGCATATGTGGCAGCAAAGGACCGGGAAAAAGATCCTGTTTCAAACAAGGTAGAAGGTGGGGACCCACGTCAAGGCTGTCAAAACCTTCACACATACACCATGGCACATGTGTACACACACAATTTTTAAAAAGAAATCCTTCGTCACTGCAATGGGTCAGTACTGAAAGTTAGGGTAAAGCTGACCCAGTCAATACTGATTACCTAGGTACAGAGCCACGTGGAGGCATTCTTAGTCCCTGAACAAAACTGTCCACAAACTTATTTAACACCATGGACAGCAGGGTGCTTCTGTTGGAGCAACAAAGACAGTGGAGGGGAAAAGGATAACAAAAGAGAAGCTTGAGTGCCTCTAGGCACCATGAACAAACATTTGGTATCAATCGGTCAGGAAAATTAGTGTTTAAAACATTTTAAAGTATTTCCATTAAAATTTATTTTTTAAAAAACTCCAAAATAGGTTTGAATACTAAGATAAATGGTGGCATGGTTATGTAATCAAATACAAAAAAAGAAAAAAATGCTTTCACAGAATACTGACAACAGATACTGCTCATAGGCAAGACCATAACAGTAATTCAAATACAGTGTGGAAAGGTAGTGCATAAATCAGTAAAGCGCAATGTTAGGCATCTATGTCTAAGGCTAGTGGGGTTACAACTGCTTTTCCTGTTTCTATGTTTTCTAAACTTTCTACTCTGAATATATATTTTATCATCAGAAAAAAACAATTAAGATAGTGTTTTAAAGTGGTTAAAATGGATCCAACTTTGGCTACCTAAAATCTGTTTATGGAGCAGCTCCCTCTGCCCCTGCATCTATGACATCTATGAGGTGCAGTGCTCGCTCAGCAAGACTGACTGGCAGTGAGCAGTAAACCGGCCCTTTGGTTATCTTCCTATCCTTGTGGGCTTGTGTAGAACTGCTCTCACTCTGAAATGTAAAAAGAGTGCGTACCTTGGAGAACTGGGGCCTTCCCTGGGCAGTGTGTCTGTCACTTGGCTCTTGGGAAGCATGCCTTCACAAAACCAAAACAAAACAGTAATTTATCTACATCACACTTGACTCTTTACATACATACATACATACAAACATACATACACACATACATACATACATACATACATACATACATACATACATACAGGATATAAGTAACAAATGTGCAACTAAATGCATTTTCCTAAAGCAGAGAGTCCCTTGTCACTAGCATGTTCTTTAATGTGCTTTCTAAAAGCTTGCCCTCTCCCAATGGTAGCCACTCCTGCGACTTATGACACCAGACTAGTTTTACATTGATGGACATGTATCAATGGCACTATTTACTATACAGAGAAGGGACCCTAAGACACGGTGTCCTTTGGTCAGGCTTCTTTGTCTACCCTTATACACATCCCAGTTCTAATGAGTCAGACCTGCCACAGCACAAAGGAGATCAATTCCAGATAAAATCAAGACAGCAGCACAGGGATACAGCTTATGAGAAGAGAGCAATGCTAAACTAACAGAATCTATCCTGAGTTCAACATGTGCAAAAAGAAACCATAAAACAATCTTACATGCTATACTTCTGGGAACACGGGGTAAGCCCGAGTTAGATCAGTAAATAAGTAAGGTGGTCCAAAAGAATACCATCCCTCTCAACAGTGCTAGCTGACAAAATGGCATCAGCTTAAGGGATCTGGGCCCTACTGCACAGCAAAACTCATCTATCCTACTCAGGATTTTAATCAGCTGTTGGAATAATGACACAAAAAGCAGGCATATTACATTTGCAAATATAGAATTACCATATAGACTTAGCTGGGTCAAATGTAGAAACAAAATGTAGAAACAGTTACAAAATACAAAAATACAAAATACAAAAATATAAACATATACATAGATATGTACACAGAAACATATATACACAGGGAATGGCTCTGCAATGGAACATGCTATGTTTCACATTTAAGGCCATCTTTAATTGAAACATTAAATACAGTGCTCCCAGAGTGAAGATGCTGAGAGCCACATGTGGGAGGCAAGAGGGATGATTGTTTCTAGAGCATCACAGAAGAGTCAGCCATCAGATGAAGCCCCAGATCAGCCCTGACTGTACTGCAGTGCTATCCCATAACAACCGCACACATCATAAATGGCAAATTACAGACTATTTCTCACTTAAGAAGAAGGCAGTTCTACTGAAAACCTAGACCGCTAACTCTTATTTTTATAAGTTTGTTTTGTAAACAGGGAGGGGAAAATATCTGAATCTACAGGTACAATCATATAACTCAGAGGAGCTGCATGCATTTCATGATAATTATTGACCACCACACCACACTTGGGTGCTAATGGGGCAATACCAACCATGAGGATGTCTTTACTGACCAGTCAGGAGCAGCCTAGAGTAGTAAGCTACTGGAACCTGCCTCACCCCACAGGTGAACTCACATGCCTAAGAGACTGACTACCTCAGTCCTGTTTTAATCACTATAAGCATTTACACTCTGGGCTAAGAGATTTCATGGAAGCAATTATTTTAAGAGGAATAGTTAAAATTAGGGGCCTATAAAGTTCTAGTAAATCCCTTAAGTTTGGCTAAGCAAGAGCAGCTTTTGCATTAAAAAAAAAATCTGAATCCCCAGACAATTGTATGTAGCAATATCACACACAAGTATGAATAATTTGTATTACTAACTTATTTGACTTACCATTTAAGACTCTCTTTCCTTCATGACCGTCTGTATTTGGAGAGGAAAAGTCAGATAAGAATCGCGTAACATGAAAGGGAACATGAAGTCATCTTTATTAGTTACACTATGCCCAAGAGTAGAAACCGGGCTACGACACGGAAGGCCTTTCCTTCACAGTCATTTAGTGGAGGCCATCAGCCTATTTCTCTAGATAGGGTGCGTGTGTGCGTGTGCGTGTATGTGGGTGGGGGGTGTTTGTTATATTTATTTCTTGCCCCCTACTCCCAAGTGTTGGCAATCAGTCTGTGAACTCTGAGAATGCATAGCACAGGTTCTACCACTGACTCATACACATCCTAAGAGCACTTATAGCCCAAGTTTTGTCTGAGATGTCATATTTTAATTAGTATAAAGAAAACATAATTTACTAATTATATTCGATAAAATACAAATATTAGCACTCCAACTAGATTCTATTTTCTATTATGAGTCTGTCAGTCTATTTAATAAGCATAAACTCACCAAAATGAGTCAAATACGTTATTTTCATATGTACATATAATATAATTATTAGTTAAAACTCAGAAAAATCTTTTCAGTTATATTTTTCAGGATAGCAGGCAACTCATAAAAGTTTAATATATTTTAATAACCACACAAGTGCCATACGATTACAGTCAAAATAATCCCCTCAGCAAGTTGTTAGTAGCTTTAAAAAGTTTTAAAGAATAATAACTAAAATAACATATCAAAATGTCAAAGATGTCACAAGTGGTATTCCCCTTCCCACTAGCCCAGGATCCCTTAACACATGGTCCTTCTTTCTTTACCTCCCAATGGAGTTACAGGTGTAGGCCATGTTCTGCTTTCAAACTTTCTGTCTTCTAATTTCTAATAATCCAAATTCCCATAAATATCTCTAATTCACTCATCCAACAAAGTGAGCATAACTAAAAAACAAAACCAGATTGCCATCTTTTCCCCTTTTTAATCAAAATAATTCTATAACTGAAAGAACTCATACAATATGCAACAAACTATTGCCTTTCTCTTCCGCAAGAAGAAAAATAAGAGGCCAAGGCCTAAACTGATCCACGGCTTGACAAAGTCAAGACTTAATCTGTCTCCCCTGAGACCCTACTTTTCTTGACATGCTGTTGCTTAATACTTCGTAAAAAACGTACAGGACTTAAAACCTGATAAAAGCTGAACCTCAAACAGCTATTGCTTATCACTGCCAAAGAACACCACTGCCATTTGTAAGGGAGCACTGATGTCCACGGCCTGGTCCTAACTGTCCTCCACCAGTGTCACCTGCTATAGCTACCACACCTGAAAAGAAACAGTGAGTTCACAGTACTGCAAATTAAAGCCACCTCAGTGTATTTTAGAGTCGCAGGCTAATAAATTTCATGTGTCATGAAAAAAAATCTGTTTTACCCAAGGCACTCATAGATTTTGAAAAATTACTCTAGGTAATTTGTTTCTAGGAAAATATATTACATCAGAGGACTATTTTGCCTAATGTGCACCGACTTCAATCTGCCAGAACTTACTGGATTTTTCAAAAGTAACCCCCTGCTGCCCATTTTTTTAATATAAGAAATTCCAGTATGAAGAAAACTTCTCCTTAAATTATTTAAATTATCTTCACAATTATAGCAGTCTAAGTTTTAAAAAACTGAGTCATATAAATAATTCCAAGTTAAACGCATTCACATTTGCAAGAGAAACTTTTTCCCTAAGAAAAAATCCAGTATTCTTTGTGGATAGCATCATTTAAAAGACTCTATGAAAAACCAAACTGATATCTTTTCCTAATATTGGGTAAATATGAATATTCTGCCTTGCTAAGGCCTCTCCTCTGGGAAAGCTCAGCAGTCAGAGACTGCCCTGCTGCTCAGCTGCACTCAGTTCTGCAGGGGTGGGGTGGGGTGGGGGAAGTAGAGCGGATCTTAAGTCTAGGTTGCAATGACAGCAGCCAATTCACAAACGTCTAATATATTTTAATAACCACACAATGCTACACAGTTATGATCAAAATAACCCCCTCGGCAAGTTGCTAGGAGATTTTTAAAGAATAATAAACTAAAATAACATCCAAATTTCCAAACTGAAAGATGTCACAAGGTAGGGTTCCCCTTTCCACTAGCCTAAGAATTCCTCAAACTTGTGGCACACACATGCATACATATAACACACACACACACGCACACGCCAACAGGGTCCCATGGAATCCACCAAATACTGCAGGCTATTGCCAGTATTATTGGTTACTCTCCACAATCTGATGGTAAGGTCTTATTGATGAATACAACACTAACTTACATCATTAAATTCAAAAAGGTAAGATGGTGTCCACTAAAAGTTTCACCCTCGCTGACTGACATTTATGGTACTGAGAAGTACTGTGCCTACCACAGCAGGAAAAGGAACTTATCAGTATCTCCCAGCCACAAGCCCTGCAGTCTACAACAGTGACCTGCCTGTAAGATGCACAGCTACAATAACTGCACAAGTGTCACAAACGTAACCAGCCACTTTTTTTTTTAAAGAAATTAAGGCTCACACTTGCCCCAGCTAAAGTGACCAAGAATCTGACACAAGACTAAACAAAAACCCACTGCTAGTATTCTGTTAAAAGAACATAGCAATAAAATGGCCCCCTAGTGATATATTACCATCCCTACAGAACAGTCACCTGAGAAGCTTCTTGGGTGGATAAGAAATGACCCAGAGACCCACAACCAGTCAATGTGCAGAGAGTGAGGGACTTAGGAGTACTCGGTCCTAAATGGATGTCTTAATGTAAAGCCCCTCCCCTAAGGGCTCATGACCTATGCAGAAGAAGAGAATAGATCGTAAGAACGGAAGGTGATTGATGACTCCTAGGACAACTCTTCCTGACACGATGGGACAGGTACACATGAACTCACAGAGACTGTGGCAGAACACAAAGGACCTGTACAAGTTCAGACTGGGCATCAGCACTGAGGGAGAAGGAGACACAGGATCCTACCCCTTACCAACAAACGATTTGCAACTGACGGACACAGACTAAGGAAAAACCAGTTTTCTCCAATGCAGTGTCACTGGGTTTATCAATCACACTCCAGGCCAGGCCCCATGCCCAGGAGTATTTGGCCAACACAAGACGATCTTCATGTTTTGTTTATTTGTTTTGCTGACTTTTTTCTCTTATACATATTTTTGTTTTATTGTGTTTTTGTTTGTTTGAGGTTTGTTTTACTTAAGAGAAAGAGAAATGGAAGAACACACAAAAATGAGTGGGCAGGTTGTGGGATGAATGTTGGGAAGAGGAAAAAACATGATCAAAATATGTTGTATAAAAATATTTTTATAAGGAAAAGGTCCTGTTGCTTGCAAACATTGCTTTTTTGCTTTGTAAAACTCTTGTTCTGCTTCCTAATGCCTCTCAAGTCATTTGAAATCACTGCCGCTAATCCACAAAATACTCATGACCCAAACTGGTTGACTCTGTCCAAACTCTCACAGGTCCTGTCAATTAACAAGAATGTTCTCTTTTCCTGGAACAGAACCATCTTTTCATGGTGAACTTAGCATCACATGCTGGTTTATACCTAATAACTGTAGACATAAACTGGAAAAAAAAAAAAAGATAGCCTCAGTGTTATAAGTAGTGAAGCACAGAAACACCCATGGCTTTTCTAGCCACTCTCCCCCAACACACACACACACACACACACACACACACACACACACACACACACACACACGCATTGCTTAGATTCCAGTTGGCTGGCAAATTTTGCTTCAGTTAATTCCTCAATTGCTTTAAAATGCTCATCCATGTGTGTAAATGCATGAAAATTAAAGTCTCCACGTGTGTGCTTGTTGACACATGTGTGTGCTTGTTGACCTGTGGTCATGGCACAAAGGTAGAGGACAGAGGACAGCCTTCGGGCATTGGTCTTACTGTAAAGCCAGCATGTCTGGGCGCAGACTCGTGAGCCTCGTTCTTGTCCCTGCCTCCCATCTCTCTGTAGCATCAGCACAGTTATTAGGGATACTGGGATTTCAGATGCTGTTCTACCATGTGCAGCTTTTACTTGAGTTCTGGAAGTCTGACCTTGTGTGGCAAGCACATTTATTCATGGAGCTATTTTCCCATCTTCTTCTCATACTTCATTTAATTAATGAAAAAAACATTACCATTAGGTACCATCTATGACTGGCACCTAAGAAAACAAGGTCTAAATAGCAGAGATGAGACTCGGACCCAAATCTGTCTATGAAACTGCTCTTTCCAAAGGTCATGCTGCCTCAGTCACTGGCGTCAGGAATAAAGATGGACTAGTAAAGGGGGCTTTTATTTTGTTTTTAAAAGCTCATACCTTCTTTTCCTGAGAAAGATTCTGCCCTTCCCTGAAACAGCAGAGAGAAAGAGCAGAGTTCACAGTTTAGTTCTTTATGATTAGGGCTTAGCCTGAAATCTCCATTTCCTTATGCCCCAGGTTCCACCCTCATGGGGAGGGGCTTTGGTTTTGTGATGGTCTAATGTACATCTGTTTTAACTTTTCTACAGAGCGATTTAAGTGGTCAGTTGTTTTTCCTTAACATTTTCAAAGCACTATCCGTTCTGCTTTGAGCCTCTGCTGTGGTTTGGGAATTCAGCTGTAGTAGCCAGCACCAAGGCAGCTGCTGTGTGAGTCCCTGCTGTGTCGGTGGGTCTTCCTCTGGCTTCCTTCACCTTCCCGCCTCTGGCCTCTGCTTGTACACACTGCCCACTACCCCATGCTATGCTGCTGACTGGGCTCCTCTGGGGACTGCTAAACTTTAGATACCTGACTTTCATTCGGAAAAATTCCAGCCTGTGTCCCCTTCATGCATTGCCTCTTCTCGTTCTCACTGTGACCTCCTTCTAAAAGCCTGACTGCAAGCCTGAGGCCGAGCAGACCCCATGTCCCCTGCACGTCTTCCCGTCTTCTCATCCCCAGCACCACGTTTACTCTGTGAAGGTCTGCTCCTCCACTTTCGGTTCCCTGCAGCTTCTCACTGTGTCTTTACAGGACGAGCTTTTAATTTTGCATGTTTCATCTTTTCCTTTCTAAAATGCAGTTCTCCCCGGTTCATCCTCAGTTCTGAATGGCTGCTTTTAATAGTCTCGCTTTAAACTTAGGTTATCAATTCAATTTCACTCCCCTAAAAATTTAAGGCACAATTATCACAACTTAAGAACGGGCATAACAAGGCTCAACAGCACGAGTGCCCTGTACCTGACTTACTTCCTTGTGTTCTAACTACTGACCTGTGTCTGTGGGAAGAGGGTGTCCGGCTGAATCCATGTTCCTCTGATACAAATCCTCATGGGCAGTTGCTAGGTACACTGGGAAATCAGTAGTGAGAGACTAGCTCTGAGGTTTCTGGGATCACATAGGTGATATGCTTAAATTTCAACCTTGCTTCAAACTGATGTGTGGCCTATCCAAATTCCCAGGTAGGTCAGACCGAAGTTGGTTAGGAAAGGCAGCACTGATCCATAACTAAATATGTTATTCAGTTGAGAGAACCCAAGCTGTTCCAGGAAAAGTTGCTATCGGCACCCATGCAAACATGGTCTGAGGCTGGCTTCCAAGAGTGAACATGCATAGAAGCAGCAGGTCCCACCAGTCAATGCTCTTTTAATGAGCGCATAATCCCCAATGGATAATATACTAACTACCTGCAAATATAACCACACAAGTGCTGCAGAGTGGTAGGAGAATGCTTGTCTAGCATACAAAAGGCCCCGGGTTCAATCCCCATCACTGCAGTAAAATTCAAGGTAGTCTGCATAGGCACTCGTGGTGGTGCACACTTGCAATCCCAGCACTTAGGAAGCAGAGTCTAAAGGATAGCAGTAAATCTGAGGTAAGCCTGGCCTACATGGAAGCTGGTCTCAAAAATAAAAAGAAAAGAAGGAACAAAAGACCTATGTTCTCCGTGAAGCGGTGCATTGGCTCTTCTACACTTATACTGAGAACCCCCAAACTCTCCTTTCTGACCAATCAACAGCTTGCTTTTCCCTTCTCTTCCTATGAATCCCCCACTACCACTTAAGTGGGAGACGAATCTGAGTTGAGGAGCTCTTGGCCTCCTTGCTGAGCTGGAAGTACAATGAAGTTAATGAAAACCAAGCTCCACAGTATTACCTTCAACTACACCAGGAAGCACACCCTCTCTACTATGAGCACTGTGTCAAGACTCTCACACGAAATCCTTTCTTCTCCTTCATCACCTTATAAAAAAGGTTGAGACAGACATCAAAGTCCAGTATCTCCCATAACTCTTATGTACTTTTTCCATTAAATAGATAGTTCTACCACATCAAGGCCATAAACGGGGACTTGGTTCCAACTTCCTGCCTTTTATAGATCCAAGCCCCTGTTCTCTACCTCTATGTGACTATGGACATTCTTCTGCAGATCTAAAATCCCTACATAGAGGTGTACTGAGAGAAGCTTCCAGCAATAAAGCCTTGAACTACAAAACTCACAGACTAAGCAGTCAAAGATTCTGTCTGAACTGATTCGTTCTGAGTGAGAGCCAGAGTCATGAGTGACTGATCGGAAATGGTATATCCCTTCACAGAAAGGGGTTCTATGAACTGCAATTCCATCCAGACTCCAAAAGGGCGCTCTTATAAAGGACGTTCAGAAGCAGCTGTCAGATAGGAGAGCTCCAGCTCAGAGGCAGTTACACTCTAAAAGAAGCTTAACCTAGAATGAGTCCACATAGGCGAGGAGAGAAGGAAGAGTCAAAATAAAAGCAGACGGCATGGGACTGCAGCACTTCTTACAGTTTGTTTGTTTGTTTGTTTGTTTGTTTGTTTGTTTGTTTTTGAGTCAAGCAATCAAAACAGTTACATTATAAGCTGCGAATGGGGCCACACGCCTACCACACGTGCAATCCAAACTTTTCAGAAGTTAAGGAAAAAAGGATCATGTGTTTGCCTGGACTAGCAAAGTAAGATGCCAACTCAAAAATTAATTTTAAAAAATTAAATGTACAACCTCGAGAGTAAAAAATCTCAGCCAACATCTGCAACCAGTGCCATCACTTATGTGCTTATTAATGGTCACTCATGTACTTAGTTAGTGACTGCATGTGAGATTACTGACATCCAGGAAGCAAACAAAGGTTTCCTTTCTATGCTCTTTACTCCTCACAACTTTCTACAAAATACAACACTTTTTTTTTTAAAAGAGAAAGACATACAGTGTGTGTATGTATGCGTGTTCTTACATCTGTGGGTAGGGCATGTGTATGTGCATGCATGTGGAGGCCCAAGGTTGAGCACAGCCTTTAGAGCAGATACAGTAGAAGGACAGTAAAACTGGGGAAAGTACTGTGACTTATTTATTCCTATTCATTGAAATCCTATTTTATTTTCAAAAACCACTGTCCTTTTTACTTACCTTTCGGAACAGCGGGCTTCACAGCCATCCTGCCAACCAGGCACTCTTTCAGCATGGATTCATAATTGACCCAACGATGTACCTAGCACGGGAAATGAATGGCCGATAGGCAATGTGACTCCACCTCCACAGGATGTCCTTACTTCACCATGAACAGAGCTAAACCTGCACCCGCTGCCCTGAAGCAGATTCAATCAGCCAGCAACAGACACGGACTGCTTCGAACAGGATCTCAACTCGTTGTCCACAGACCTCTGGCACTGTCAAGCGTCAGTGAGGTCCCAACAGTCTCAAAAGAACACTCTTTATCCTTTTTATCTCTTTGCCATTTGCAGTGCAACAGGCTGGGGGTAGGCACTAGTGTTTAAGAATATCCTTCATGATGTAGGAAAATTACTGTCATATTCCTCTTGTATGGTAAAACAGAAAAGTTGAACTTGGGCTGGTCTGGAACAAACTATGTAACCCAAGCTACCCTCTAACTCACAGACATCCTCCTGTCTCAACCTCCTGAGTATTAGGATTACAGGTGTCCGTTACTGTGCTAGAAGCATAACACTGTTTAAATTAACAAAATCCTAAGAATTAAATGTTCAATTGTGAAAAAATTAGAAAGAACACAACATTCAAAAACATCAGTAAAGAAAAATCATTTTCATTATTCAGCATCAGTCAGAATCCATTGTTCAAACATTTAAAAAAACAGTCAAGCAATATTGCTAACAGGATTCTAATAATCCTGAAGAAATGAATAATATTAAATAGCAAACATTACAAAATGGGCATGCACTTAATAGAAAGTGAAATTTTATTTGCAATTACTCGCAACGCATCTACTACTGTGTAAAACCTGCCTTTGGAGTGTAAGAATTCGGGTAATTTAAGCAAACAGATAAAAAAGACAGAGATTCAAGGAGTCCAGGGTACAGGCTGTGCGAATTACAGAACTCTAAACAGGAGGCCCTTAAGTATGTTCAAAGGAGAATATTTACTCTGACAGGGTCTCAAAAGACCAGTCAGATGACTAAATTCATTTCACTGTTGCTAATGACAACTTAGAGCTGAATAGCAGGATGCTGCTTAGACAATCATCCTTAAGAAGGTGAATATAGTTGCTGTGTTACCCAAACTACACCTGAACTGAAAACTATCTGGGCATGAAGGGAAAAGACAGAGACTACTTAGCAGCTCAGTCCCTTTCTCTGGAAACTGGCACAGGAAACACAGAGAGGAGGTAAGGCAGTATGATCACAGGAGACTGAGCTGAAATACAAACAGACCATCTCAGCCCACCAGTTATGTGGAATGATAAAATAAGGGGTCAGCAGTGCAATCAAAACTGGAAACAAAGACAATAAAGACATGAACCAATACATACTTTGTGCAACTCAAATACGGGGCATAGGGAAAGCTTCGTAGTGAAAGACAGTTTCTAGAATGAAGTTTCTAGAATACACCAGAAGCTTCTAAAACACAAAACTGTTTATTTCCACAGTAAGTAATAGTCACAAACAACAGGCTTTGCTGACTCATCAAAGTTATGGGCTACAGCAATGTGTCAAGCACAGCATCGCCTTCCTCGCACACAACCCATAGAAAGCTGGTGCTGAGGAACATAAACTACGAGGTTTTAGTTTTAAATTGAGAAACCTTCTGATGACTAGGCACATTCAACCTGAGCACACAGGGAGATCCAAGAGAATCTACAGTAGACAAGTGGCTTGGTTTACATTGCTAAAAATGAACAAACAACAAAAGGAGCATGTCTTAAAGAAGCAAGAAGACTCTACCAAGAGAAGGCTAATGCAACCAATTAGCCAGTGGGACTTTGCATCAGAGCAAACATGTTGCACTATTAAAGCAGATGTACCTAAGTATTTTTAAACATAAAACAAACTACATTTCTGACCACTTGATCAAAAAATAACCACCTATAATCTCAGAAATAAAGAAAAGTATTAAGAAAAAAAAAAAAACCAGCATAACAGAAAACAGGAGAAGCAGAAATCAAATTACATTTGATCAAAACAACCATAAAATACCCCAATGTGATTCAGGTATCTTAAATAGTAAAAACCTAGTATTATGTAACACGGTCAGTTATCATTAAAATACAAAATGAAATATGAAGCAAAGACAAATTACTAAACTTCTAATGACTATGATGTCAGAATAACTATTAACAAAATTGATAGTAATTAACACATTCTGTGGATCTTTTAAATAGCAAGGGAACTAATATTTGATTGTAAATTTGGAGGAAAGGATACTGATGTAAATGACTTTTGAAATGCATGTAGATTCTCTCCTATTAATTTAGGAAAATTAAGTTTCCCATCATTAATCAACATTATCTAACTTTCTCCAAGATGTATGGGGAACACATAGTAACAGATTGGATGTACAACTATCTCCCTATGAAGAAAATAAGAATGCTGCATGCTAACTAAAATAATTTAATTAAATTAAAAATCTACGGTAATTTGTAACAGCAGATCCACCTGTCTTTTCTCCCATTGATGATGTTTTCTATAAACCAATTATCATCATTACTAAAAGAAATCAAGGTGAGTGCAAGTCTTGCCAGTAGTGGAGATAAAGTTCACGCCAGGTACTTGAAACCGTCTCTAGAATTTTAATAAAGTGACTTGTGAAATCTCATGAACAGCTGTCACCTGTGAACACCTGCCTACATTTCAGAGTTCAAGCCCACCCACCTAAAATGAATGCAAACATTTTCTTCCTAGTTTGAGTGTATCCATGCACACAACGTCCTGATTATCTGAAGCAACTCACCTCATTAAAAAGATCCGTTCCATCTGCTCCTGCGGCTCTCATAAGCTCATCCTCCCCACCAGGATGATACTCCATATATGGGCTGACATTGTAAACAAACCCTGCATCAAAGCAAGGAGAAATCATGTCAAATGAGCTTCTTACAAATGGTAAGGCCTATAAATATACGTTCCAATAACTCTCTCCCAACATTTCATTTAGGAATTAATTTTTTCCAAAGTAGTAAGAGCTGTAAAGTCTAAAATGAGCTGTAAATGATCTTATGAGCTAGCTAATTAACCTATGTCATGCTTCTCTTAAATAACATGGGACTTGTTGGTTAAGGAAAGAAAGTTTAATACTTATATCAATACCTGCAACTAGAAAAGCAACACTGGCATCAGCTCCTTTTCCTACTTCCCACAGAGCTATGTGAAGGGGGGCCAATGAGACCTGCACACTCCTATTCCCCCAGGAGAGGAAACTGGATTAAGAAACTCAAGTACTGTACCCCATTTTTAATAGGGTTATTTGATTCTCTGGAATCTAACTTCTTGAGTTCTTTGTATACAGTGGATATTAGCTCTCTATCAGATGTAGGATTGGTAAAGATCTTTTCCCAATCTGTTGGTTGCCATTTGGTCCTAATGACAGTGTACTTTGCCTTACAGAAGCTTTGCAATTTTATGAAGTCCCATTTGTCGATTCTTGATCTTAGAGCATAAGCCATTGGTATTCTGTTCAGGAAATTATCCCCAGTGTCCACATGTTCGAGGCTTTAACCACTTTTTCTTCTGTTAGTTTGAGTGTATCTGGTTTGATGTGGAGGTCCTTGATCCACTTGGACTTGAGGTTTGTACAGGGTGATAAGAATGGATCGATCTGCATTCTTCTACATGCTGACCTCCAGTTGAACCAACGCATTTGTTGAAAATGCTATCTTTTTTCCACTGGATGGTTTTAGCTCCTTGGTCAAAGATCAAGTGACCATAGGTGTATGGGTTCATTTCTGGGTCTTCGAGTCTATTCCATTGATCTACCTGCCTGTCTCTGTACCAATACCATACAGTTTTTATCACAATTGCTCTGTAATACAGCTTGAGGTCAGGGATTGGGATTCCCCCAGAATTTCTTTTATTGTTGAGGTTACTTTTCGCTATCCTGGGTTTTTCGTTATTCCAAATGAATTTGCAAATTGCTCTTTCTAAGTCTATGAAACATTGAATAGGAATTTTGATGGGGATTGCATTGAATCTGTACATTACTTTTGGCCAGATGGCCATCTTTCCTATATTAATCTTGCCAATCCATAAGCATGGAAGATCTTTCCATCTTCTGGAGTCTTCTTCAATTTCTTTCTTCAGAGACTTGAAGTTCTTATCATACAGATCTTGCTTGGTTAGAGTCACAAATAGTATTATTTGTTACTATTGTGAAGGGTATTGTTTCTCTATGTTCTTTCTCAGCCTGTTTATTTTTTGAGTAGAGGAAGGCTACTGATTTGAGTTGATTTTATACCCATCCACTTGCTGAAGTTGTTTACCAGGTTTAGTAGTTCTCTGGTGGAACTTTTGGAGTCACTTAAGTACACTATCACATCATCTGCAAATAATGATATTGTGAGTTCTTCCTTTCCAATTTGTATCCCTTTGACCTTCTTTTGTTGTCTAATTGCTCTGGCTAGAACTTCAAGTACTATATTGAATAGGTAGGGAGAGAGTGGGCAGTCTTGTCTAGTCCCTGATTTTAGTGGGATTGCTTCAAGCAACAATTCTCAACTGAGGAATATCGAATGGCTGAGAAGTACCTAAAGAAATGTCCAACATCCCTAGTTATCAGAACAATGCAAATCAAAACAATCCTGAGATTCTACCTCACACCAGTCAGAATGACTAAGATCAAAAACTCAGGTGACAACAGATAGTGGTGAGGATGTGGAGAAAGAGGAACACTCCTCCACTGCTGGTGGGATTGCAAGCCAGTACAACCCAGAAATCTGTGGAAATCAGTCTGGAGGTTCCTCAGAAAATTGAACATAGTACTACTTGAGAACCCAGCTGTACCACTCCTGGGCATATACTCAAAGGATGCTCCAACATATAACAAGGACACGTACTCCACTATGTTCACAGCAGCCTTGTTTATAATAGCCAGAAGCTGGAAAGAACCCAGATGTCCCTCAACAGAGGAATGGATACAGATAATATGGTACATCTACACAATGGGATACTACTCAGCTATTAAAAATAATGACTTCATGAAATTCATAGGCAAATGATGGAACTAGAAAATATCATCCTGAGTGAGGTAACCCAATTACAGAAAAGCACACATGGTATGCAGTCACTGATAAGTAGGTATTAGCCCAAAAGCTCGAATTACCCAAGACACAATCCACAGACCCATGAAGCTCAAGAAGGATGACCAAAGTATGGATGCTTCATTCCTTCTTAGAAGGAGGAACAAAAATATTAAAAGGAGGAAATATGGAGACAACATTTGGAGCAGAGACTGAAGGAAAGGCCATCCAGAGACTGCCCCACCTGGGGATCTAGCCCATACACATAAGGCCACCAAACCCAGACAATATTGCTAATGCTAAGAAGTGCATGCTGACAGGAGCCTGATATAGCTGTCTCCTGAGAGGCTCTGTCAGAGCATGACAAATACAGAGGCAAATGCTAGCAGCCAACCATTGAACTGAGAACAGGGTTTCCATTGGAGGAGTTAAAAGAAAGGATTGAAGGAGCTGAAGGGGTTTGCAATCCCATAAGAACAACAATATCAACCAACCAGAGTTCCCAGGGACTAAACCACCATCCAAAGACTATACATGGACTGATCCATGGCTCCAGCTGCATATGTAGCAAAGGATAGCCTTGTTGGGCACCAATGGGAGGAGAAGCCTTTGGTCCTGCCAAGGCTTGACAATCCCCCTAACCCCCCACAGTGTAGGGGAATGTGAGGTTGGGCGGGAAGAGGGAATGGTTGTGGAGGGGGAACACCCTTATAGAAGAAGGGGAGGGAATGGGTTAGGGGTTTTATGGTTAGGAAACCAGGACAGGGGATAACATTTGAAATGTAAATTTAAAAAACATCTAATTATAAAAAAAGAAAGAAAGAGAGAAACTCAGGTCTGTCCCAAAGGCCAGTGAAAGTGCCAGCTCTCTGCTGCGGGGAGTCATGCTCTTTATTAAGCTGACCCAGGAGTAAACTTATTGTTGAGAACAGTGTCTCTGCTCATAAAACATAAAGAAATGCAAAAGACCACACGACTTGCCTTCCAACATGAAGAAATTTATATAATAAAATATATACATATATGTGCCTGAATGTGTGTGCACATGCACACGCATAAAGATGAAAAATAAATGTCATTCCACTGCAGTCTATTACCCTGATAAAAATCTTCTGAAAAAGATGAATTCCTTCTTCCTGCATCAGACCTCCAGTAAGTAAGCAAGGATGAGCACCCAGGCAGGCTCTATAGAAGGCCCGCCTCATCTCTGCACTTACACAAGGAATAGAGGTTTCCAGAACTTCATTGTTTGGGCTTCCCCAGACATTTATTTAATCTGTTCATGCAATCAACTACATTTTATCTTTTAAAAAGAAGACCAAGGACAAAAGCAGGAAGCACTGGCTGGAGGCTTCCTTCATCAAGGGAACACACTTTCACACTTTCTGTGAAAACAACTCAAAGGTGTGGCCAGCATTGGCTTTTGTTGTTGTTTTGTTTTTTTTTAATATGTAAACTGATTCCTCATTTAGGAAGACTTTCAAACCTTTAACCCCAAATAACCTAAAATGTTCATTTGCTGTAATAAGCTTGGAGGGAAGAGAAGGCTGTCACTCATCATGAAGAAAACCAGTTGATTCCCTTTGATATAGACACTTATACCCAACCTGTCTTGAGTTCTTTAGAAAAGCATTTCCTAACAAAAACAAAACAAAACAGAACAAACGCCCTTGACTGTGCCGTGAGAGGTCAGCAGCAGGTCTGGACCGCACTGCCCAGTGCCCAGAATTAAATGCTCTTTGTGGACAGCCAGAGTCTCCTTCCCTGTTGCTGTGATAAAATGTCCTGACAAAGGCGACTCAAGACAAACAGTTGGATTTGGCTCACAGTTCCAAGTTACAGCCCATCACTGCTGGAAGTCAAGGAAGCAGGAACCTGATGCAACCGGTCAAATCACAACACAGTCAACAGAGCAGAGCAATGAGTTAATGCATGGACACGTGTGCTCAGCTTGCTCTCTGTGTAGATTCAGTTCAGAGCTCAGTCCATGAAATGACATTTCCCACATTCAGGACAGTTGTTCTCAACTCAAGTAACCCAATTAAGACACACACACACACACACACACACACACACACACACACACACACCTAATCAAGACAAGTCATCATTGAGACTCCCTTCCCAGGAATTCTATATTGTGTCAACAATCAAAACCATCAAGAGGCTGGAAAGATGACTTATCAGTTAAGAGCCCACGGTGCTCTTGTAGGGGACCCAGGTTCAGAGAAGCAAACCATCCTTAACACTGCCCAGGTAACCAAGAACCGAGACCAGATAGGCCATGGATCTAGCAGAAAACCAAATACTATTGTTCTGCTAAAGGAACACAGCAATAAAGTGACTCCTAATGACATTCTGTTATACTCACAGATCTTGTTCAACCATCATCAGAGAAGCTTTCTCCTGCAGGGGAAATAAACTCACAAATAGACCCACAACTAGACAATGTGCAGAGAATAATAGGTCTTGGGACACTTGGCTTCAAATGGGATGTCTCCATCAAATCCCTCCTCTCACGGCTTACGGAACACAGTAGAAAAGGAGGCAAAATGATTGATATAAGAGCCAGTGGGTAGAAGACACCAAGGAAAAAGGCCTTCTAGACACAACAGCACTGACACACATGTGAACTCACAGAGATGTGACAGCACCCACAGGACCTGCATAGGACTAAGCTAAATGGGGTCTCAATGCTGAAGGAAGTTAACACTAAACCCTCCACCCTAATCCTCAGGCTACTTCCAATTGACAACTGCTCACAAAGAAAAAATTCGTTTTCTCCAATAGCAACTCAGTGGGTTTACAGACCATGCTTATGGGCAAGCCCATGGTCAGCAGCAGACAGCCAATAAAAAATGAACTCAATAGGATTTTTGGAGTTTTGTCTGGGCATGTTTTTAAACTTTACAATCTTTTGCTTATATATTATGGTTTACAATTTGTTTATGTGGGAATGTGGGGATGTGTGTGTCTCGGGGTTTATATGTGTTTCTTAATGCTTTCCTTTGGCTCTTCTCTCTCTCTCTCTCTCTCTCTCTCTCTCTCTCTCTTTCTCTCTCTCTCTCTCTCTCTGTGTGTGTGTGTGTGTGTGTGTGTGTGTGTGTGTGTGTGTTTTTTTTGTCCTATTCTGCTTTTATTTTATCTTTTACTACACTAAAATTATTATTACTATGATGATGATGTTAGATGCCTATCTGCATTCTAATGAGAGAAAGAGTGTACATTTAGGTGGGTGGGGAAATAGGGAGAATCTGAGAGAAGTTAGGGAAGGAAGGATTAATATATTGCATGGAAAACAATATTTTCAATTAAAAAGAGATAAACTAAAACTAGGAGGCATAATTCTTTAAAAGGAAGAAGCTCTTTTGATTCTGTCAAGAATCAGGAACCTTCGAAAGACGGCGCTGTCTACATAATGGGAGTCATAATTTAACAGCATACAGAAACATCCTCTCAGTAGCATTCCCCTTTTCTCCACAGACACAAGAAACCATTCTGTCTGGATAGGTTCACTTATTCTAAACATTTCATCTAAATGCAATCATACAAAACACAGTCTTTTGCAGCCCTAAGGATGTTCTGGTTTTATGGCTAGGTAATATGCCATGTGGATAAGTTCATTCACTCTTCACTATATGGGCTTTTATGTTGTGTTCTTATGTATGAGTTGTATGGACACACGTGATTTCACTAATCATCGGTATACACATCTAGGAGGAAATATAATAAACAGTCAGATGGTGTTGTCCCTTAAAGATCTGTGTTGATGTTTGGATACTAGCCATGGTGCTACGGACATTTTAGGTGCTCTTCCGGTTGGTTGGGCCTAGGGGAAGGAACTAGCTCATTAAGGAAGATCCAGCCTCTCCTGTCGGTCTTTCTAGCTCTTGGCCATGAGCCTAGCAGTTTCCTCTGCCATGTATTTTCACCATCATGTAACACCTTGTCACTGGCACCAAAGCCTTGCAGCCAGATGACCATGGACTGACATCTTTGAAAGCATTAGCCAAATAAAACCTTTGTAAAAGTTGTTTATTTGGGGTATTTTGTTCATGAAAGAAGTTATTCATTCGCAGTTTTCTAGGCTTGGTGATTTGAAGAATAGGAGAACTTCAAGACCCAAAAGTCTGGCAGCACTCACATAAATAAAAGGAAACATATATTAACAATTGAATTTTGGTTTTCATATTCAAATAAATTATATTCATCAATATTTACTGTCTATCATATGTACCAAGAATTATGCCAATTTTCCCCTCTCAATGGTAATTTTGAATATCCTAATTGTTGAAAGCTTGTTTTTTAGTTATATCTTGTTCTAGAGACAAGAAAAGCCTTTACCACCTGCAGGACCTGAATCAGGCCACCCCATCTAAAAATGACTTGATTCAGACCTGCAGCACACGCCACTGTAATCTCAAGCCCAGATCTTTGTGACGGTGCCTCCAGACAGTCCCATCTGAGATGGTGACCATGGGCTGGTGCTGAAGACCTATATCTGTCTGTCTATCTCCCAGGTGAAGGTACCACAGTACCCCTGGCAAGGTAACTATGTATGAGAACCACCATGGCTCACCACCAGAATTAAAGGGATCCCCACGCTTTGGGCCACATGTTCACTGACTGAGAAGTTTTCATTTCTTTTTTATTCTCTTCTGTAAGTTACGGAGTCGCTCAGTAGAGCCCAAGGATGCTCACGAAAGACACTTCTGGTGGTGCGAAGTAAAAATTTTTTTCCAATAAAACTAAAATGCTATGTTTGTTTAAAATTCTTGTTCTTTCACATATGTGGGTTTTTTCTAGAAGCTACATGGACATGTGATATGAGACTAGAGACAGTAACACAGCAATACACATGAGTTGTCATCTATTAAGCTATACTCTAGAGAGATTTATCAAAATCAAAAATTATGTACTCCTGTATTTTTCCATTTAGAAAGTTATTTTCATAAAGTAGGTACTATGTATAACATATAGCAGTTTTATTAAATTAATTTTAAATATTGTTTACATTTCTTAATTTTAATTAATGGTAATGTTAAGAGACATCATGCAAACAAAAACCTTTTAATATTCTCAATAATTGTTAAAAGATTAGGGGTTATGTCAAGATCCCAAAAAAAGTCTGAAAGCATTCAGGTAATTAAAGTAAACATATTAAAAATGAATTTTTGGTTTTAACATTCAAACAAATATTAAAGTTCTAGACTACATTTAATAAATGAATTTAATGTCTATCATGTATGGAGAAAGTATTATATGCCATTATGAAACAGCATTTTTACTTAAAATTTTTACCATTGTTAATAATGTTAACCCTCAAATAGATATTAGTAAAAGATATGTTCATAAAGTAAAAACATGGAGTAATTCACCATTTTTCAACTATACAGGAGTTTCTCTAAGCCTTAGTCTAAGGACTGTGATGACTTTGCCCTCTTGTGTTCAATAAAGAAACTGCACCACCAATTTCATTATCATGTCTACAGACAGATGCTTATCTACTTCTAACTGCTGAAAGGGATTAAAATCTACAACTCTGAATGGAAATTTTAATTCTACTCCCCGGTTCTTCTAATGTCTGTTATATGCTTTGAAGCTTTGTTACCACACATCAATATGGTTGTAATGAAGAGCTGATTATGTATGTGTAAGTGTGAGTGTGTACATAGGAGCATGTACACGTATGTACATGTACATGTCTGCACATGTATGTGGAAGCTGGAAGTTAACTTCAGCTGTCTCCTCATTATGCTTTAAGACAGTCTCTCATTGAATCTAAAGCCCATCAACCTCTGGTCTCCAGTGTTCTCATGAGTGTGTGTGTGTGTGTGTGTGTGTGTATGCATGTGTGTACAAGCACATGGATAAACACATACGACACCTATATATATATACATATATATGGTTTTCTTTAGAGTCTCAGAGACCTTTTCTTCTAACAGCATTTACTCACTAGGCTCTGGGATGGGCAGTTACTGCATATACTGGGTGCCCTGAAAGTTTTAACTGTATCACCTTGGTGTTAAATTTCCTGGTGAACTCATAGTTCCTTTCAAAGGGAACAACATAAGGATCTACAAAAGACTCCATCCTATTAGTTCTATCCCTGCATCGAAATGTAAAGGTCATAGAAGGGAAAATGCTGTCCAAAGTGAGAACAACATTGTTACGGTCCAGTAAGGCAATTTGTGTTACCAAGTCTGAAAGCCCAGGCGAGTTTCTGAAATGTTTAGGAAGCCTGCCTACCTCTTATGCATATCCAACAGTCGTCTTTCGTGTTGTGCTTCTTAAGCTCTTCTTCTGTTACTTCAATTAACCCGCCCTTCAATCCTGTTAAGTCCTTTCCACTTTTGGTCAGTCGGATCCAATCCATAAGACTCCTGCCTTGTTTTAAAGGTACCTAAGGAATGGAAGACAAAAGTTACATCTGGTTCTGGGGCGAAGTTGGCTGCTTCCTCTCCTCCTCCTCCATCTGCCTTTGGACTGCTTCTGTCTGTTTATTAGCCTTTTAAAAGAAATTCTGGGAAGCATGGCAAGTTTGAGGACATCCTGGACTACAAAATAAGATCCCATCTAAAAAAAAAAATGAGTAAAATGAAAAAACTAAAAACAATTCTAATAAAACTAATAAAAATAATTGATTTATTTTTGTTTTTTTTTATCACAAAGGGAGCCCTTTTGTCTAGTTCAAGATGCTCAGAAAATTCAGATGCCTAGAATTTTAAACAAAATATTACTTTATCTTAAGTACTGACTATGAGATAGGACTTAGAAATTCTGTCTCACAAATTTTCTTCATAATGGCAGTAAAGTATAATAGACACAGTATTGAATCTAAAGTGAGAAATTCAGAATGTCCAGGTCCTAGCTCTGTTACTAATTATGTTATTGTTGCCATTTTGAACTAAAATGTGTGACCTTAACAATCACAAAAGATATACAAAAGACTAGCTGAAGTGGACCTTTAAACAGAAAAATCAAAAAAATTACTGTGCAATAGTGTGTTCTACAAACCCACTGACAAAGTATGTCAAGCACAGGAAAATACTGTAAGGAAGGAGATGGGGAGGAGAGGAAGCCCTCAATGAATGTGTGTCATCGATATAGGCACGGCTCAGCCATGTCAAGGACTTCCATGACTAGATACAAGGGGATTGGCACAGTCTTGAGTGTGAATGTTGACAGTGTATGTAGAAACTATTAACCATAGCATCCTCCTCTGGATGACTGCTCGCCTACAGAGACCTTTCACTAAGATAAGCTAAACATCTCTCAGAGATTGCCTGAAACCAAGGACAGCACCAACACCCTATGGATACCTGTTTTCCCCATACATTCTCTTTTTTCCTTCGCAATTCACGGAAACTTGTTTTTACCATGGGTACCACTGACCTCGGCATGATTTTTTTTTCTTACTAAGAACTCTCACATTTCCACTCACAGGACACATTTCATGGCTTCTCTTTGGCATAGAAGAATCTCCACTATTGTTAGTCTGACACTTGGGCCATTACTAAGTAAATTAATGGTGACTTAAAGATATGCACTTCTATTTTCAACTATCTATCTGGTAATAAACAAGATGGCTACCAGGTGACTGAGAGATGGGCAGTACATGAACCTTAGACACAGGACAACAAGACTACTCATGCTATTGACTATAGATAGCAGAAAAGATAGGACATGGAGTCATGAACTGGGGAAGATTGTTGTGTTTATAACGGTGCCCTTTGCAGAAAATATCTATCAACCCCTGCCTACATGATTTAGTAACACAACACTCAGAGTTCTGTTTTCTTTTACAAAACACATTTTCAAGGTTTTAACGTGAAAGATTGAATGGTCAGAATGCCCTCCCCCCCTCCCAAAAAAAACCATACATAATAAACCTGTTATGCAAGGTGGGGCACACTGGGAGGTATTTAAATAAAAAATGGCTTTGAAGCTACAAGTTCTCCTGTGTTCTCTATTGCCCTGTGATGCCTTCCATCACATCCTAACAAAGCAATAAGGCCTTGGCTAGATATGAACAGTCCCCGTCTAATAAATAAATCTGTCCTTTATCCATTATCCACTCTCAAATATTCTCTTACAGTGATCCCAAGTGTATTAACACAGGTATATTAGTATTTTAATTAGTTAGGATGATCTAGTGGGAAATTCAAGCACCTGTATTGCACAGGGCCACTCTTCACTTGTCAAACCAGCTCATTACAAAGTGCCGGGAGAATGGTACTGCAAACACACGGCACTCAAGGAAGCTTGCATAACTCACTTTCTGGAGTCAAATCTAATTTAGGCATTCATTTACCCCAAAATAAATAGGTCAGTACTTCTGGGGTACACTCCATCATCTAACTCAACACTCTTGTCCCTCAACTGGTAGTCAGACTCTCCATAATCTGGTCACCGTTTACTAGCTCCATGTTTTAGCCTCAACTCTCTATCAAATGCTTTGACCAAATGGGTGGTCAACGGGTTCCCCACTGGTGTCAAGCACTTGCTCACAGTATTTTCCTCCCATCTAACTCCAACCCTTTTTTGGTGATAACACTGTACTAAAGTACAGAGTATAATTGTCTGTTTTCTGATCTGTGCTGCCTGTGAGACAAAGTTCCTTGAAATCTGAGACCACTGTTCAATACACCACACTGTCTTATTTCCTTCTGTTGCTATCATAAAACACTATGACTAAAATCAACCTATAGAAGAGAGAGTTGAGGGTTGGGGATTTAGCTCAGTGGTAGAGCGCTTGCCTAGCAAGCGCAAGGCCCTGGGTTCAGTCCCCAGCTCTGGGAAAAAAAAAAAAAAAAGAAAGAAGAGAGAGTTGATTGTGACTTATGGTTCCAGAAGGGGGATTCCAGATGGCAAGGAAGGTGTGGTGCCAGGCAGCCAGAGCAGGAAGCTGATTAATCATACAGAAACTGCACACAGAGATGAATCAGAGAGAACACACTGAAGGTGGGGTGAGGCTGTCAACCCTCAAAGCCTGCCCAAAGTGAATACTGTTTCCCGCCAAGCCAAACCTCCTGAAGGTTTCATAATGTTCCCAGACAGCACCATCAAATGGGAATCCCATGATCATATGCCTTAGCCTATGTAGGGCATTATACAGTTTCTCAATAAACACTGAACAGCTATTGCATAAGGAATCTGTTTCCCTGTAAGATTCAAATTGGTGAGACTTGAATTGAAAGGCGTAGGGTAAGTAATATTTGCTGAGTGCATAACAATGCTGTGCTATGGAAAAATATCTCACTTAGTCCTATGAACAAGACATCAACATCAACAACAACAACAACAACAACAACAACTGGTCATCCCTACTACACCTGAGCCAAACAGTGAATGCGATGAGGTGGTGGGTTTTGGAAAGACATCTCTCTCCTACTTCAAGTCTATTTTCTTAACAATTTGTCAACCTCTCCGTCTGTGTTCCATTTTCGAAAACTTTATCAGACTGTTTCATCCAGTCCTAACTCAGCCTCTCGAGGGATCAAGATTGTCTCATTTTATAACAAAGAAATTAATCCCACCTGAGGTTCTTAGTAAATTACACAAAGATCTTACTTTGCCCTCTTTTCTGCTACCACATCTAAGGAACTTGTTACCTTTGCCTAGAAGTTTTCCCCTTTAAATGAAGGCTGAGAACATAGCCATTTTAATGAAGAAAGGCAGATTGGCTTTCTCATTCTGCAAAGGGCAAGCTTTGACTATGGAGCCAAGCACTTAACTTAAGGAGAGCAAGATTCACAGTCGATGGCGGGTGAGCAGCCGCACACACACAGCCTTGAAGGAAACGTAGTAATCCTATCACAAGCTTACGTGACTGACGCAGACTTTCATTAGCCTATTTCTTTTTACCCAGAATGGAGATAGTAAACACCCCCATCTTCAGGGTAACTGTGAAGATTCAATGGACACAGGAAAAGGACTCAAGATACACGCAGCCATAAGTGAGCCCACAAAACATCCTAGTACTATGTATGAATAAAGCTGGAACAAACACTTTCAAAAAACAAATGAAAAACCTCAACCCCTTTTCTGATCAAAGGTCAAAACCCCAGATCTAAGTGGAGAAAAAGTAAAACATTCAGTGAAAGTCTTAAAGTCATATAAAGTAAAACTCAAAAATGAAATCGAGTAGCCCAAGAAGACAGAAGTTTCAAAAGAAAACACAAGATGTGGTCACAAAATTAAGGACTACCAAAATAACATTCAGCAAACAGCATTGGCCTTGCAATGAATACACTGCACAGTTTTTGTAGAATCTTGTAACTCTATATCTGCTGCGCACAGTAACCATATTCAACAAATAGTCAAGAGCACGGTACCGGTTAGAGTCAACCAGGGGTGTCCACAGATGAGGCAGAGCTGGAACAATTGGTTCTCTTATACACAGAGGAGTGTGACTTGGAAAGGTGGCACCAAATTTGATGGGAGGTTTGCAGACTCCAGTCTTCCCTAGCCACCAGTCTTTCAGATAAGTTTCTCTGGCTGCCACTGCTCAGCCATTTCCTTCTGACCGTAAAGAACAAAAGACTGCAGAGGACAGCTTGAGGCAGAAAAGCAACCACGCCGGAAGCAGGGTACTGAGTAGACCTACAGAGGACAACTTCAGCAGCTTGAACAAACTCGGGGCGTTTGAGTCAGTAGGCGAACGGCCGTCGCCACTTACCTTGCTACGCCCCTGGGAGGCAACGCGCTGCTGGGAGCCGGGGGCCGGGAAAGCCTGGGAAGGGACGTTCAGCATCCTGGGCCCCCGGCTCGGGCCGCATCCGGCCTCCGCCACCGGACAGGCTCGCTTGGCCGGACTCCAGCGGCAACCACTATCTGTGCCGGCTCCTTGGCCTGGCCGAGGCCAAGCCCCCGACCCACTTCCGGGGTCGCCAGGGGTCAGGAGCGTGGTGACGCAATCACGCTCACGGGAGACGGGGTGGGGGCGGAGTCAGAGGATGGGAGGGGTGGCTGTGTGGGGAATTGGAGGTAGCGCATGCTCAGTTTGGTCCTAAACTTCAGCACCACAAGGAAATGACAGCTTTCTGCCGAAAGATCAGAGAGTGAAGCTGTTCCCCAGCCTAGTGCTGATAGAGGCCGAAAATCCGAAAATCATTTCTGGTAGAACAAGAATGCCAGGGCCTGTCTCTTGATAAACAACACCATCGGACTGCTTAAAATGTGGAAGAAAACAACACTATCAAAACGTCCATGCTCCTGTAAAATACTAAGCTCTAGGAAAGAGGACTTCACAGCTTCATGAGCTAAGAGGCTGAACTCAAGCAGACTCTGCTGTGGGTTAAGAAGAAAACTTCCGCCTTTGGGGAACCTATCTGGAAAACGAGTAAATGACGTTTCCAGTCTCCTGCTCTATTCACACACTCGCACACTCTTCCTCCTCCCATAGCTTTTCACTTTCCCTGAAATCGTCGAGGAGCTCAATTCTAAACTGATTTGGTTTTGGTGTCATCTTTGTTCTTAATGGTTTATGCAAGTTCATTTTAGTTCATTAAAGGAACATTTTGTCTGTTTAAATAGGCTTGGATTTCTGTAAGAAATAAATGACCATACTAAACCATATACTGTGTGGTTTACCATATACCATATACCACACACACTAATGGGCATATAACAAAAGACAGGCCACCTTATACTATCCTAATTTGTTAACAAGAGAAGTACCTAATGTTGTGGGCCCATGGTGGTGATACATGGGACTTTCTTTTACATGTCTCTAGGAGAATACACAAATGCAGAGAGTAGAATCCAATAGAAAGAGAACATTTCCCCAAAGAACAGTTCTACATAACCTATCCATTCCCTGCAGAATACTAATTTTTCCTGACTCTGGACACATTGTTTATTTTAATTAGCTCCAGAGTTCCTAGAGTCAAAGTTGTGATAATGTGGTTTAATATTACGAGGGAAAGTCTGTGGATATGCTAAGTCACTCAAGCCCAAGGCATTTCTTAGCTGCCTAATTGCCTCTCGTCTCCACCTCTGCCCATTTTTATTCTGAAATACTGCGGAAAAATATTTTTAGTATATTTCCAAACAAATATTGGACTTGCAGTTCTCCTGCCTTATCCTCACAAGTAGCTCAGATTATAGGTTAATAAAATATGTTTGTTTGCAATTGAACTGTTGACCAGATGGTTAAGTATAAACTAAAAGGACTTCGTGATCATACTTTACTGTGTCACCCTAACCATGCAAATTGTCCATTGTCCATCTCATTAAAGGATGGATTAAGTTTTCTTTTGTGATGGCTACATAAGAAAAAACAGTCACCAAGAATTTATTTTACTCCCCATAAGAAAATTTTATGTGAGAATATTGTGAGAAGGGGACTAGAGCAAAGGACAGTGGATAGCGTTGGATTTTACGTCCTTCAAATCTTAGCTTTATCCAGGACAAAAAAAATAATTTTCATGTTCTCAACGATTTTAGACTCCATACAAATAATTCAAATTTAAACCTTTTTTTAAATTATAGTTACAATTATGTTGGGTCTCTCAACATATACAGAAAGTACTGGACACCAGATTAAAGACAACAGGAGAGTATCAGAGTGAGAGTCACACCCCTCCATACTTAATCACAGACCTTAAGATTTAAGAGACCCAAGATTGTTTTTCTCTCTCAACTATAGATAATTACTTAAAGCATCTTCACTCTGAGCTAGCAAACAGATTCTAATATATGTGAGAGTAGCAGCAACACCCAGTTTTCTTCACTAACTGCCATCTGTAACTAAACATCCAACTGTGATCAATAGAAAACACCAGACATTACAAGAGTCAGCCTTTCAAAAACCCATATAGTACTGTTCCTTGAGAAACTATAACTATTTTAAGATAAACTTGCAATTTAGTAAAGAAACCGAAAGTATCCTTTGGGAACCACAAATATTTATAACACAATTGGGACATTTGAACACGATGTCTATCTTAAATCCTAAGATTTAATTCTAGTGTAGGGACAAAGAGAAGCCCAAATACCATAGTTATTACAAAATATTTTATTAATAATGTATATACAAATAAATTAGTTTTAAAAGGTTATGGTACATTTATGTACAAAATTCAGATTCTACCCAGCTCAATTGTCAACAGAAGGAACTAATTAGATTGGTTTTCACAGGCCAGCCCCTCTACATCATCTTCACTATCAGAGTCTTCATAAAACGAAATTGTAGCTTGAATTGGGAAATTTTTCAGAAGAGTTTCTGCTTCTTGGTATAAGTAGTCGTAACACTTGGACTTGGGCCAGAATAGTCTGAAAGAAGCAGACAACATACTTTCCATATGTCCTCACAGTCGGGATCCTAATTGTCACCAAACAATCGATGTCCACTAGCTCTCTCTGCTTAATAATTAGTTTTCACACTTTGGAGACAGGGTTGAGAGCTGCACTGTTACGGCTTTCATGGAGCCTGCTTGCCAATGTGCAAAGAAATGGTCAATTCTCTGACATCTTTATCCACGATAAAAATTAGATTTAAGAACTGGCTGGCGCTCTATAAGAGGAAGATCAAAGCTTATCTTTCTCCATTTGTTATGTAAGTGTTTATTCTTATAAAATTCGGAAGGTTAGACTTCCACTCTCTAAATTTCCTCAGAAGGCAAATGAATCCCACTACTCCCATCACACACGGGGATGATAGCCAACTACACAAGGAGGGCAGGATGTCTGGACTCTGAACAGGCTTCAAGTACCCACTGTCCAGCAGAAATGCAGCCCTTAGTTACAGATATAGCCAATATGCTTGATCAGAAATGTACAAGGATAATAGTTTTAAGGTCTAGACCTTCACAACTTGCTAGGTGGAAAAGCTGCTCCAACACCAATCTTTCTTCCCAATCCATCTTTCTCTCACATCCAACCAATCTGGGAACACCATATCAATGTATTGAGAGTGACGTAGGTTTTATACAGTTAATTGACAAGTAAGCATCCTTATCTCATAATTTAAAAATTTCACCATTATTTAATCTGGCCTGGTGGCCTTCTTTTATTTCTCACACAAACAAAAATAGACGAGGCTGAGCTGACGACTATCATGAAGTCACTTCAGTGTAGGTCAAAGAACTCTGTCTACATATAACTGAGTCACTCTAACCAAAGATAGATTATACTGTGCTCAGTGTGCCCAATTTTAACAGACAGAAAGTTAGGCAACAGATTTTACATATATTCCTAGTAAAACACATTAAAAAAGCATAAAGCATATAATTAGCATTAAAAGCATATAATCTAGATACTTACGCAAGTAGCTGTCCATTATGCATGCAATAAACGTGATAGTGAGGTTCTACCAACCTAATCTACCAATCAAACAGAATAAATCACTAATCCTACCCTCAAAGAAGAGACCTCTGAACAAAAAGTGTAAGACACAGGATACAAGTCAAGATAGAAATTGATAAAAATGAACTGAGGAAACCACAATTAAATGGTTCAGCAGAGAAAGGAATTCTTTACAAAGTCACCAAGGTATTTTCTAATATGTTGTTGGAACTGCCAATGCCCCCAATCGGTTGGTATCATCACGAATGGTCAGACTGCCTCACTTGGACAGTTCTCTGAGGTCCCCCTGATGTGACTCTTTAGTTTCCTCTGAGGCCTTTCCTTCCTCCATTACCAGGTGGAGGCTAGCTTGCTCTTCCTCTCTGCCCTCCTTGAGAACTCTCGCCACTTCCATCCGCACTTCCTCACCCATTTCTTCATTCCCCACATCTGCACCGTCACAGCACAGCGCTCACCTGGTCAGCAGCCCCATATTTAGGAGTCATCTGGCTTTTTAGCCATTCTGCACCCACCTGCCCAGTACATTATAAAGCCCTGCTTTGTCTTCCACATACTTCCTACATTCACTAAGTCCCACCTCCCTTCCTGATGTCTTTGAACCTCTCCTTTGTGTCTCACTTGTAACTTCTTCCAGTTTTGCTTTGAGTCTTTATTCCAGTCCCTCAGTGATTTTCTGAAACTCTGACCTTATCATACCACTATTCTGGCTAAAAAATCTATAACCATCAACACATTCTACAGAGTAAAGCCCATGGGTTTCTGGACAAAACTCAGTATGGAGATATACAAGATCTGGCCTTTTACTACCTTACAGCCACCACTGCAGTTACACATATCCAAGTTCCTGGTCCCTAGAGCTCCAGCAGGAACCACGCTGCTCCAAGACCTGATATCTCTTTTCCGATAACATTTTTTTGGATTAAAAAAAAAAAAGCCCACTCATTTGATTCTTGGAGACTCATCAGTAGTAACCATAACTAACTTATAACACACCCTATGTGAGCTTTCCCCAACCCTTCAAAAGTTACATATTTTATGCCCTGACCTCACTTCAAAACTAATCGAAGTAAGGCTTAGTGGTTACAAGCACTGGCTGTTCATCCAGGGACCTGGGTTCTGGACCCAGCATCCTCATAACGGCTTATAACCATTAGCAACTCCAGTTCTGGGGGATCCTACTCCCTCTTCCGACCTCTGTGGACACAAGGCATGCACATGGTGCAAATACACATACATGAGCAAAATACTCAGACACATAAAAACAAGAGGGGACCACAGTAAACTCAATTCCACTTATGATTTGCTTTCCCTGTGTCCTTCAATTACTTTTAGCATATGTAGGTAACCAACATATATCAACTATTGTACACCACTTAGAAACACAGGCGTAGGCCAGGCTTTCTTTAACACAGGCACACAGGGCTTCTTTTAACAGTCCCGAGAACACTGCACAATCAGAAACATTTTGTCTCAAATAAAAGCTACAAAGAATCTTATAGAAATGCTGAAAAAAAAAAAACAGTAAAAACAAACCAGAAAGGTGAACAGCTGGACCAGCCCTGGGTATTCTAAGTGTCAAGCATGTTCTGCTACAAACCTGTTATTGTCCATCCCATGTCTCCTTTTGGTTTGCAAGAAAGTAATACGTGCACTCTGCATGCAGTGAAGCCAGTTTTAGAGTGCCCCTTTAGGATTAAAAATAATAAAATAAAAACGCAAAACAACTTTTCAGGCATAAGAGGTCTCCGGTCTTACAACCCAGAGCTTCCTTCGGGGCAGGTAAACGCCCTACCAGGGAGCTACATTCCCAGCCCCAACGTTTCTTTTTTCTAATCAGCCTGCTTTCTTTCTTTTTAGCCAATTCTGTTAGCATTTACTCACCATCCACCAACTGGATGTCTTTTACGTGGTAAATCCTGTATTTTCCCATTCTGTGAGTAAGAGAATCCTCAGGGTGGGAACACATAATAACTAAAGGCAGGTTTTCCAAGAGAGAGAAGCTGGGGTGCCAGCTATTAAACCAAGCTGTGTGATCATGCCCCATCTCCTTCCTCCTTAGGGCTGGAGTTGAAGGAGACCTCCATTAAGGCCTGTCACTCACCTGACAGGGTGTTGGTATTGCAAAAGCTTCCTGGAAGCTTCAGTCATTCCCGGGCCGCTGGGCAACTAGGAAGAAAAGGAGTAATCGCAGTCACCACGCATCTCTTTGTAGAAATTGGTAAGGTGTGTGACCCAGCGCTTCTGGTTCAGGTAGGAGTTGTGACACTGAGCCTCTCTCTACAACCCAACTCTTCCACTGCAAGTAAATGGCTGCAGCACTGAAGCGAATGTCCCAGCCCGTGTTCATACCCACAGGGCCTGGGGCTGGCACAGGGCAGATTGGGAGCACAAGCCACTTGGGCCCTCACTCCCCAGGCCTGGATTGGTGTTCGGGAGTGGGAGTGCTCTGCAGCCTGAACCACAGCGGGCCACACTGTCACTCACCACCTCTGCAGCACGAGGTTCCGCCAGCTCCTCTTTCTCGCCAGGAGTTCGAACCCACGGTCTCCAGAAGCCCTCGGACCTGCAGGATAGCAAGCGCAAGCCGCGCACAAAGAACGTGAGCCGAGCCACCGGACTCAACTCGAACTTAGCCAGGGCATTGGGCACGGGCAAAGGCAAGGGCGATGGGTACCGGGCGAGGGCGGAGGTAGAGGGTGCACGGGGCCGAGCCGGGGCCAGGCGGTCCTCGGGCTCCGTGGTCGGCAGGCAGGGGGCGAGGGTGGAGAATGCGCGGGGATGGATCCAGGCTGATAGGTACCCGGGCTGCGCGGGCGGCGGGCAGCGGCTGCGCGAGGGCGAACGTGCTGGGCTGTGCGCGCTCTCGGCGCTCTCCGTGGTATCCATGGCGGGACGACCGCTTCAGCGTGGCAGCTCGGCTTTATCTAGCCCTTGCAGACCTTCGCACCCCAGCCGCCCTCGCTCCGCATAAACAAAACGGCAGCGCGTGAAGGCGCCGCGGGCCGCGCGCCGGTGTGAACGCGTGCAACCTTCCAAATGGCCCAGGGACCGGCTGCAGGAGCAAGTGTTAATAGCCCCCTGACACACGGCCTGGGAGAAAAACAGCATGCGCCCAAAGCAGCCAATTTCCATGTGAAGAGGTTAGGAGGGGATAGAATTAAACGATTCTACACGTTTTTGTGTATTTCTGCAAAAATGCCCAGGGCTGGTAATTGCCTGACACTTGGCTTGGCTTTTTGGCCAACAGCAAATGCAGCTGGTTCTGCTGCAGCCTGTGTCCTACAAACTGGATATGGAATGAGAAGAAAAAAGAATAGCCTTAATCCACCTCCTCGCCCCCGAACATCAAGCAAAGACACATACGAAATATGTGTAGAAATATGGATCAATAATAAATGTATGTTTTTTAAACTTATTGATAAGTTCTGTTCACAAGCTCCCTGTTATTTGAAAGGGATAGAAAATCCTGGGCAAGAAGATGAATCGTGAAAACCTGATTGTGACAGCCAAGCGGGACTGAGACCGTTGTCCTGTGGTCTCAGTGCCTTCTCACAGCCTCGAGATTTTCTCTCAAAATTTGGTCTCTCCAGTAAGCCCTGGGTGGGCGTATCGTCTCTACAACTCCGCCATCACTTGGTATTTTATCAGTAGATCATAGTTAGACAATACTTTTGTGGTTGGGGGAAGATGAGGATGATAATGAATCTTGGAAGGTTTGATATGAGATAAATTATTTATTCTTTCTGTACTAGTTTCTTCTCTTGGGAGTTACCCCCTTGTTTACCTGTAGAGGTTCATTAAACCTGCCCCACAATATGTTCTGTTTCAAAGCAAATATGATCTGTAAATGTTATAATTTCTTTCCAAGATATTTTAAAAGATGGAAACGAGTTTCCTCAAACACCGCAGATTGAAAATCTTGAACATAAGCCTTAATACCTCTTCTGTGAATACTCTATTACTTCATAAGAAAAGAATCCATTTAATTATTACCCAGGGAGCTACAATGATGTAACTACCAGAAGGATGAGATATGATTTTCTTCAGATAATGAAATCAGTGAAGAGAGATGCCTAGTGCCTTTCTCGATGGCTCAGAGTAACAATGTTTATTAAATGCGTGTAGCATGTCTGGCACCCAGTAAGCCCTTCCCTGACAGATGATAAAAATTATTTTAAGAATATCATGGCCAGCTGGCTCAGCAGGTTAAGATGCCTGCTGCCAGGGCTGGCCACCCGAGTTTGATCCCCAGAGCCTGCATGGTAGAAGGAAAAACCTGACTCCCACAAGTTGTCCTCTGACCACACACAATAGGGGCATGAGAGCCCACCACATCCACACCCAAGCATGGTACTGTGAATGCACATGTGCGAGCACACACAACCACCACCACCATCACCACCACCACCACCACCACCACCACCACCACCACCACCACCACCACCACCACCACAACCACCACCACAACCACCACCACCACCACCACAACAACCACAACACCCACCCCCACCACCACAACCAACAACCACCACCACCCACCACCACCACCACCACCACCACCACCACCACCCACCACCACCACCACCACCCACCACCACCACCACCACCACCACCACCACCACACCACCACCACCACACCACCACCACCACCACCACCACCACCACCACCACCACCACCACCACCATCACCACCACCACCACCACCACTCTACCACCACCAACACCAACACCAACACACCACAACCACCACCACCACACCACCACCACCTACTACTACTACTACTACTACTACTACTACTACTACTACTACTACTAGATAAGTATAATAAAAATACTATGGCCTTACAGATGTGACCTATTTGCTGAAGAGACCTATTCTAATTGCATAAATATCTTTAATGTATCTGCAGTGTACTAAATCCTGAATTTTTACAAATGATGAAATAAATGTTCCCTCCTTACCCAGGAAGACTGCAATCTATGATCATTACAGTGACCACAAAACCAATGATTCTTTAAAAAGAACATATTAAATTGCTAAAGAGCAGTTTACATTTAGAAATGATGGTAGGGAGGATTTGGTGTGTCTTTTAGGTACAATGAGGAAAACCCACTTAGAGTAAATGAAACCTACACAGGGATTCTAGAGGGTGGGTTAAGGAATGCTATTGTCTCTGTGTGGAAACTGGCTAAGAGGAGATGGGGTGAGGTTATTGCTGACACAGAGATGTGGCAAAAGAGACGGGGCAGGCTTGGGTTGCATGGAATATGCTGTGCTCAGACATTTTGACTTCGTTCTGTAAGTACTGGCAGAAGACCAAGGGTAAGCAGGAGAGTGGGATGACTACAGTTTGTATCTTATTTTTTAAAAAGTCTTTTTGACACAACGGTGTAAGATTAGAGTCACTGGAGCTGGCGGTGAGAACAGGAAATCCCCTGAAAGGCTCAATGATAGTCTATGCAGGCCATGACAAGGCATATACTCACAAAGGATGGGTTTGAAGGATAGTTAGGAACTAGCATCCACAGGACTGTCTGGGTCATAAAGACAAAGTGTTCGAGAAAGTGGAGCTGAGATACGGAACCCACGTATCAGAGGTGGGTGGTGCTGGGTCAGGCAAAGTCAAGGTCACAACAAAGCCAGAGCACAAGAGATACTCCTATAATTCAGTTTTTCAAATGACCCAGAAAAGAAAAAAATAATTTTATATTAGTTTGTCAATCAATCAGGAGAGACTGGGCAATATTGGCAGTAAGAAATCTTTCCAAAGCTTCACAGGGCTAACATAGCAGAAGTGATTTTCCCAGGCACTCTGCATGCACCCTGGTTTGTCTAGGGGACGGTTGGCTTTTAAGCTTGGCTTTGAAGGAGATGATGACGTTTGATAACTCTGGACTGTTGCCAGTTATTACAACAGGGAGACACAAGTAAAACCGTGTGTCTAAAGTGACAAACATCACCTCCAAAACATTTCTCTTCACCAGTGAGATAACACATTCATCTCAAAGGAGAAGGGAAATACATTTCCATTGTATTCTCCCAATGAGGAGAAACAGAAACAAACAGCATCGGAGGGTAGGAGTAGCATCTCTCCCTGCTGCTGCTGAACTGATACTCAGTTCACCGTCCTTCCTGGGAGCATGGGGAAACGGTGATACTAAGGACAAGACCTCAGATGGATCTGGTGGCTTCTGAGAAGTCTTGATGAACACAGATGGAAATAACCAGAGAGCAACCGGAGATATGAGTGCATGGGTGCAGCAGAGAACTTAAAATGAATTGAAATGTGGGAGCATCAGCCAGAAAACATGTTCAACAGTAGGAACTAATTAGTTTCCTAAGGAAATGCTGTAGCTGGTGGGAGCAAACCAAGGCCAGAGCTATGCAGGCGGACATTTCTTAGATGAGGCAGGATACAGGAAATCTCACTGAGGAGGACCTGTGGCAGGTAAACGTGATCAGTGCAAGTGTCACGGGAAGATGAGGTAAGGACTTCTCACAGTAAGGGAGAAGAGAGCCAAACAAAATATGACAGATTTTCATCGGATTCAGCACCTAAAGGGTTCTACATGACTTTAGAAATCTTCATTTGGACACATACGGATAGAAGCTTTCCCCTGCAAGTTGGTTTATAGCCTCAGAGGAGCAGAACGTTAAGGATGCTCTCTTGAGAAGAAAGAGTGAAAGGGGAATGCAGCTCAGGAGAGGAGGGTCCTCTGGGGAGGAAGGACTGCATGATGGCAATGGTCTGGTCCCAAGGAGGAAGGTTGACATGAGCTCAGAAACTCTGGGGGGAGATCCTCACGAAGTGGGAAAGTACGGCTGAGCACAATCAAATACCCGGGGAGGTGCAGTCCAGGGGACTCCATCTGGCATGGAGAAGGAGAGGCATCGTGTGCTAATGACATATATAACCCGGACAGAACGCTGCATCCTCAGAAGGAAAGGTGAGAGCCGGCTAAAAAGAATATAGTGAGAATAATATTTGATCAAGCTTATTTTAAACTGAGAGGTAAAAATATAGATTACCAGCACATCAAAACTCGGCATGGGGATGAAGAGTCTCAGAAAACAGCCAGACGGAGAAGGCACAGGTAGAGGCTGTGATCAGTGACTTCGATCCCTGAGACTCACATGATAGAAGCGGAGAACCCACTTCCGCAAGGGAGTTGTCCTCTGCCCTTCACAAGGTGCACTGTGGCACACAGATGCATGAATCATAGGCACGAAAACGTGCACACACACACACACACACCACACACACACACACACACACCACACACACACACACATACACACAAACACACACACACACACACACACACACACACCACACACACACACACACACACACACACACACCACACACACACCACACACACACCACACACCACACACACACACACACACACACACACACCACACACACACACACACACACACACACACACACACACACACACACACACACACACACACACACACACACACACATATACACACACACACACACACAAAATTAAATGTGATAAAATTTCAAATAAATTAGAAAGAAATACAGATTTATAATAATGTCTATGGTCTAGCAAAACATGTTACAGTTAGGTTTTAGAATTCCATGTTGATCCCAGCAGTACAACTGCAGTACATGCCTTCCATAGCATATTAAACATACTCTTCAAAACATACTCACGATCTAGAGGCCAACTTCCATAAACCGTTAGGACTAAAATATTAAAAAGTTCACTTCTCCAAGCATTTCCTGGACACCCACTGTGTATCAGATGCATCTCCCACACCTTGGGCTCCATTCGTGAACAAAAAGTCACCATGGCCATACTTCAGGAAGCAATATTTTTGCATATGTCCAAGCCACCAAGCTCTACATTCTGCTAGAGGAAAATTATAAATTTACCTTACGCATGTGTGCCAAACCTGTTTTCTTGTTTATTATTGCAAGACTAATATGAGAAAGAGAGTATATCCCAGAGGCGAAGTGCTGGGTGATGGTCCCCAAGGAGAAAGTCAGGAAGAAAGCAAGACCACACTTTAAACAGATTGAGCATCAAGAGTGTCTGGAAAATACAAACAAAAAGATAAAAATGGAATCTGAACTAACTGGCCATTTTGATCATGTCCTGCTGCGGCACAACACTTCCCAAGGGACAAGATGACCTCACAGGATGGGACTGATTCCCCACTTAGAAATGGAGCTGAAAAGAGACATGTGAAGGGCTGGGAAATCGCCACGACTCACTGCTGCTTGCCACCATGCGCCACCAC
Organism: Rattus rattus; assembly: GCF_011064425.1. Taxonomy (NCBI): domain Eukaryota; kingdom Metazoa; phylum Chordata; class Mammalia; order Rodentia; family Muridae; genus Rattus; species Rattus rattus. The sequence continues at coordinate 81,044,010 of NC_046161.1, read as the reverse complement.
ACAATGCCAGCTTCACTTGGGGTCAGAGGTCAGTTCATATCATCCCTTCAGTGATTTCATGAAGACTGTACAGTTGAGCACGAATGCACACCTGTCTAAAAGAACTCGACGTTGTTTGAACACTGCACATAGAAAATGTGTGTCTTGCCAGGCAAATTACTTATTTCTATCTGAACGCTAATTGAGCAAATTTATTAACATTTTTTGATATTCTGTTTTAATTACATAATTATTGTTTGCCCCCAAAAGACTTATGAGAAATTGAATCCAAACCCTAAATGTAATGTGTGTGAGGGATGAGTGGGATGTTGTAAAACTGAACTGTAGTGAGGGGTGCACAGTTCTGTGAATTAATTCAATGTTGTTAACTTGTATCATTATATAATTATATGCAAAATGATAAACCTTAAAGGATAGATTCTTCCTTGGCTATTCTCAAGTTGGGCCTGACGAACTAAACTATTAAACCTGTTTTAAATATTGCAGATTTGCAAGTTTTTAAAAAAACACACATCTTGGGAGCTGGAGGGATATCCCAATGGTTAGAGTACTTTCTGCTCTTCCAGAAGACCTGAGTACCAGTTCCCAACACCCATGACTGATGGCTCACAATCACCTATAACTCCAGCTCCAGGGAGTCAGGTCCCTTTCTGGCCTCTTTAAGCATCTGAGCACACCCACAAATATACACATGAATAAAAGCTAAAATAACCTTTTTTTTTTTTTAAAAAGATCAGAGTTCAAACCCACATCTATGGTAGAGAACATGGCTATAACACCTGTGATGACATTAGTAATTGTTTCAAAGTATATTTGTGTTTGTGCTGGTCTCCAGGCTGTTCTAGGTACCTTCACTGTAGCAAGTCTGGAGGCTCTACATGAATGGCCTGGTTTGTCATGGTAATCAGAGCAAGTCCTTCCTGCTGAGGGCATTGGGTCTGCAGCAAAGAACTTGGTCTCCAATCCAGCAGCCCATTAGTCACTGCCAAGTCTTGTCCATCAAGTCTGATTACTGCTAACTCGCCAGGCCAGGACCTCACGCCAAGGCTACCCTCGTGAAAGAAGCATTTATATCAGAGCTGGAGTTAAAGAGCAAGCAGTAAGCCCAAGTGATGTGGGATTTCTGGTTAGACTGCCAAGGGGTTAAACACATGAAAACGTTCCCTTCTCTTCCCCTTTCACAAATGAGATGGGTTTTCGTGATCAGCATTTTACGGCAATAACACTTCATTTGAGATAATCGACTTAATAAAAAAAATCCTCTTTCACTTGTGGGGACCATTTTCTTCACCGAAGGTATCATTTACAAGTCATTAGACACTGAAGAATGTTCCCAGGTTTAAGATGAAGATAGCAGTTGTGACAGAAACTGACTTAGAACTGAGCAGAGCTGGCGTGTGTTGTTTTAAAGCAAGAAGGTTCTCACAGATGGCTCAGAGAGAGATTTAGCAAGTCTGTGTTAATCACACTCATGCATGGGAACACCTCCACCAGAGACAGCCACAGTTCCCTGGGCTCTCTTCTGGGGGGTGGGAGTTCTTACTTAGCTAATAACTACAAGAAGGAGTAATATTTGAAGACACGGAATATCTAATGCTTTATATTATAGTTACGATTAAGTGTGTATTGTCCAGACCTCTAAGGCAAAGAGACTATCCACGAGCAGGGTTACAATCCAAAGTTTATGAGCGTAAAACAACTTTTAGAAGTTCAGTTTTGAACAGAAATATAACTGTGGGTTCTCGAAGGCTTTGCATCTAGACAGTTTTCAACTTCTCTGTTAGTCTCAGATTAATTTTCCATACATAATAAATTATTTATGTAAAACACCGTATCTTTGAAAATCTACCCACAGACATTAAAAGAAACTTGTCTTTCCCCTATGAAACTATGCTTTATTGGTTTTGATATACCTGATATTTTTCTATTAAATGTTTATTAATGGTACAAATTTAAAACCCAATGCCACTAAGTATCGTTGACCAAAATAGCATACATACCAGGATATTTTTATTTTAAAGTTTGCTTTCAGCACACAACATAAGACATTTTACTAAGAGACGTTTCAGAAAAGTAGATCCAATTACCAGATACTTATTGACCAGCCATGATGAGTGGGCACCAAGTAAGTGTGGAATGTACGGCCAAGGGAAAAGCCAACATGTCATCCGGCCCTTACGTCCCTCTAGTCCAGTGGTTCTCAACCTTCCTACTGTTGTGACCCTTTAAAACAGATCCTCATGCTGTGTTTGACCCTCCCAACCATAAAACTATTTGGCTGCCATTTCATAACTGTAATTATGATGCTGTTATGAATTGTAATGTAGATATAGGATATGCAATCACTTCTCTAGTAGATGGGAAGTCTACAACTGCACACCAGCAATTACAGATCCACGAGAGTTCTATGGACAGAATTAGACAAGATTTAGTAGGAAGTAACCAGAGAATAATACCTTATTCTATACAGAGTCATCAGGGAAGATTCCCAAAGAGATTTAAACCGAGACCTGAAGGAAACTGACCAAGGACCATTTCCTAAATGATCTATACACTATTGCAAAAATCATCATAGAAAATACATTCCTTTTCTGGTTGGCTCATATTAGTAGATAAGACAGATGGTGTGTGGGTTGTCGCAGAAAAAAAAAAAAAAAAACAAGGCTGTATTGAATAATATATGTCTGTGTTTGTTTCTGACTTTTATTAGTGACCTAATCTAGGGAATTGTTTGGGTTATAGAATACAATTTTTATTCCTTAAATTAGTAAATGACTCCCAGGTTTTAGTTGAAAGCGGTATGTTTAAAGGAAGGGGGTGTTTCAGCAGTGACAACTACAGGATGACTTAACTATGCTTTATTTTTATTTATATTTAACATGGAACTGTGCTTTATTGTTGAACAATATGTTAGGAATTGACGGTCAATGAGCTATTTAAGGAAACATGACTGCATGCTACGATGCTCTGAGGCACACTTCGGGCTCTCAGGGACTTCTGAGCCACAGGGAGCGTCCATCTTGCTAACACTGAGGATCTCGCCCAGTGTTTTGTGGTAGTGTTAGTCACTGCAATGAGACATCTCATCTGCGGCAACAGTAGAATCAGATATTATTCAGCTACCCAATTTATATCCCCCAACCTTCATTCTTGCTAGATGAACCCCAATTTTGTGTGAATGTCAAGGAATCAAATGCCTTTGGGAGGGCTGCTTCCCCAGCTACAGAAAAGGAGGTGCGGTTGGGACACTTTTGATACCAGGAGTAGGGCTCAGGGGAGAAGCCAGCTTCCAGGGCTGACATACTGTAAGTAATATATTGGGAGGAAGTAAAAGTCTCCAGACTCTTGACACCCTTGAGCCCATGGACTTGCCATATCTGGTACTGGTGCTTCTCTGTAGATGAAAATACGAACTTGCTTATTTTAATTTTTCAACTTCAGTGAATTTCCTACTTGTTGTGTTATATATCCCAGTCAGCAGTTAGTTTTAGCCAAATGTTATTCAGAAGATTAACTGAACATGCGTCTTATAATAGAACAAAGCAATTGATTTTGGTATTGCAACACAGATGGTCAAACTGTCTTTCCCACCAATGGGGTGTGTCTTCACTATGAGCCTGTCTTTAGAAACACAAGGTTTTTTCCCCCCTCACTTATCTTTGTAATCTTCACAGAGATAATGTTATCCACTATTTTCTCCTTTGCTAGATTAAGCCAGAAATGACCAAAGAAGTTATTACCTGAGAAAATGGTTTCCAAACCTTTTAAATTCTTTAAAAAATATATTGAGAATAATTATTTCTAACCTAAAAAATAATCTACTAAAGATATCCAAACTCCAAGGATTAATATAGATTATTTAATCAAAATAGAGAAGAGTTTAAAATTATATTTACTTTCTAATTTCTGCAAAATAATAATTATTTTTTACAGATCGGCATTAAATGTTTTATATATTACAAAAATATTTTTAGAACTAGTTTCTTTTGCAAATCTCTTTAACTTTTGGATTAAAAAAAGACTCCTAGTTTCTTATGACTTCTTTGTATTTGGCCTGTTACAATATGTCATCTTGCAAGGCTGGAGAGATGGCTCAGTGGTTAAGAGTACTGACTACTCATCCAGAGGTCCTGAGTTCAAACCCCAGCACCCACATGGCAGCTCACAACCATCTGTAACTCCAGTTCCAGGGGACCTGATACCCTCACCCAGACATACATGCAGACAAACACCAGTGTACAATATGTCATCTTGCTTGAAGGATGGAGAAAAATCTGTTCTCAAATGAGTATGGCTGAGAAAGGAAGGTTTGCGTGGCCTCCTTAATTGTGTTCAGAAGAATCCCCAAGAGTCCTGCCTACTTCTCCCACAGATCTAAGATATCACATCAGACTATACCAGTGAGACTTTGAAGCATCAAGATGACTTGACTTTATCATCAAATATTCACAAGCAAATGTAGCTGAACAGCAGCCTTTGGTCCAATCTGCTATCACCTCAAGAAAAATTCCCTTCCTAGAACCATAACAAAACACATCTGGCTAATTCTATTACTCAGTGATTCTGCAGCTTTAAAAACAACTGAGAGCAAACCCAGAAGAAGGCTGATGTGGAAAGTCACGAGTTCACGAAGATCTGTACCTGGAGGTCAGAGGCGTTCTCCACATTCTGACGTCTTCACTCTGTGTATAAGATGGGGTTTTACTTCTTGACCTCCTGGGTTAGGCATGTGGCTGTCTAATTATAGCTAACAAAATATAAACAGAAGTGGGATGTCTCACTCCTGGCCAGAAGTGTTAAGAACCCACGGGCATGGGGCCAGAGAGATAGTAACTGGGTGAGAGTGCTTGTCGGGCTAGGATGACGAGCATTTTTCTGGAGGTGATAAAGGGTTGGACTTAATGTTTTAGTGAGCACTAAGAGAGCCTTTCTCAAAAATGTGAGGTGGGGAGTGATTGAGAAGACACCGGACCTGAATCATCAGCACTCATGTAAAAATGTAGGTAAAGCTACGTGTGCCTGTGACTCAGTCAGCCTAGGTCGAACAGTGAGCTTCTGATTCAGTGACGGCCATCCACATGTGCGCATGCGCACGCACATGGGCACAGGCACACATGGGGGCGGCAGAGAGAGAGAGAGAGAGAGAGAGAGAGAGAGAGAGAGAGAGAGAGAGAGAGAGAGAGAGAGAGAGAGAGAGAGAGAGAGAGAGAGAAAGAGAAAGAGAAAGAGAGAGAAGGAGAGAGAAGGAGGGAAGGAAGGAGGGAGGGAGGGAGAGAGGGAGGGGAAAGGAGGGGGAGGGCAACAGTGGGCAATTGGCCATGTTTCCTTCCCTGTCTGCATAGAGGAGATGGTATCAGTTTCAATAAAGATGATGTGGAACAGATGCCCCTACTAAATTGGAATAAACCTCGTAGGCAATGCCAGGTCAGGTGTCTTCGCATTATTCACCTCATTTTCTGAGACAGGGTCCCTCGGTGAATCTGGAGCTTACCTACCAGGTCTAGGCATCTATCCAGAGAACTCCAGGGAGCGTCCTAGCTCTCCCTCTTCTCTGCTGAGCAGGCATGAGTCACAGTGTGCTCACCTTTCACGTGGGTGCTGGGGAGTGCACTCAGGCCATCATGCTTGCCCAGCAAGCACTGTATTAACTGAGCCATCGCTCTTGCCACAAATCTCTGCTTCTATGAGGCAGTGGGACGTGGGGATTTTTACATCTGGGACCAGCTCAGCCCGTCCTGCTGAGCCATGTTACGTCATCACCTGCTGAGTCATGTTACGTCATCACCCTTTACTTAAGCATACTGTGGAAGTAAAAGTTTAATGGGAGGGTTTACAATTTAAGCAAACTGGAAGGCCAGAAAAATATCAAATGTTACATTTACTGTAATATTTCTAAAGGCAAAGAACAATGAACACAACTTTGGATTGACCTTCCATAGCTGTTACAGGTTAGCATCTTGAAGTCATTTTTGTAAAAAAGAATCCTTGTTAGTTCCAAAAAGATGTTCCTCAATTGAAACTCTGTGAAGACAGTAAGGTTCAGGAGGACACACTGATGGCGCCTGTGTCTAGGAGAGAACCAGTCCCCGAATGTCAGAGACATTGTGATGCTAGCTGGGGCCTGGTTTCCTTAGTGTTACTTGGTGACAAACTGTATAACTGAAACTTAGAGGGACTTAAGAAAAGTTGTTTATTTTTCTCTTATAGAAATTAATCATCACACAGGGAACTGGACACAGGAAGACAACAATGTAGAAGCTAGATTTAATATTGCACAAGTGTGTGTGTGTGTGTGTGTGTGTGTGTGTATGTATGTGTGTGAGAGAGAGAGAGAGAGAGAGAGAGAGGCGGGGGGAGAGGGAGAGGGAGAGAGAGAGACAGAAAGGGGAGGCACAGATCTTAAGTCTTAAGGGATGAGGAGAAAAGAAAAATGGACAGAGCGGGGGAAGGATAGGGACCAGTCAGAGCAGAGAGGGAGCGTGAGACAGGTAGGGAGAAGAATTAGAACAAAGTAAGACATGTATGTGTGAAAATACCACAACAAACTCTATCTTTTCCCTGGGTTCATTCATTCTTAAACATTCCTGACGCCTAGATGAATTCTATCTTAATGTTCACTTTCCCCTTCAACTACTTGATAGTAAGTTACAGAATTCATATTGCTTTATTTCTAAATACTCCATTGTCTGGGCTAATCTTGTGTGTCAACACAAGACTAAATGACTACATTTGGAATCAACTAAAATTCCAAGGGCTGGCATTTCTATAAGAGATTCTTGATCACATTATTCAAAGCGGGGGGGGGGGACCTACCCTAAATGTAGATGGCACCTCTGGTGACAGCCCAGATAAAAGGAAGTGATTTTGCCTGCTTGCCCTCACCTGGTTTTGCCACCTATGCCATGGTTCCTGAAATAATGACTCTGAGACTTCTTATATATGAATAACTGCTTAGGTCAAAAGCCTTGTCTCTGTCCCCTGATGAGCTCATAACTTAACCATCTGTTATTTATTCTAAGTTCCGCCATGTAGCAGGTTACCTGTGACCATCTCCTCCAGCATAACTCAGTGGAATCTCTTTTTCCATGCCTGTCTCTATCCATAACTCACACACACACACACACACACACACACACACACACACACACACACACACACACTGCCAGATGTCCTACCTTCTAATCCTGCCTTATCTAATTGGCCATAGGCACTTTTTTTGTACGGGGGAGGGACAGGTAAAGCTTCCACACTTTGCACAAAAGAGTCCCTCTACAGGCACGTCCCTCTATCCTGTTGCTGTTGTATTCTGTCACTGATATGGAAGCTAATGTCTTTGGTATTCTCGTGTAGACTTAAGACCAGCAGCTCTCCAGGCCTTCAATGCCAGACCAGGATTGCTGAGACGTCCAGCCTGTGTGCTGAGCAATTATTGGATACTCAGCCTCTTCAGTGTAAGACAACTACAGATGGACTACAGGAACTGCATTCTGTAAACCAGTTTAATCACAAACACACACACACACACACACACACACACACACATATACCCTCAGACACACACTCAGACACTCATTCACTCTCTGAGTCCTGTCCTTTTGGAGAACCCTGACTAAAACAATCTGTATTCTAAAATCAAGGACAATCTCTTTCATACAAAATAATGACTTACGTAATTCTCAGCCAATAGTCAAATATTCACCAGCAGTCACATGCTGTCTTTATACCTCTTCTCTTCCTGTTCTTGGATCGATCTGGAACCATGAACTGGTTCACTTGCTTTTCACTAGCGATCAATAAGGGATCATGTGGAGATGGCCACGTTCAATACTATTAGCATGGTTTCAAAATTATGCTTTCTAGCTCCATGATTCCCCCTAGTACATTAGAAGGTACTATGGGCCTCTAGTGTTTAGGTTCAAAAACATTCTAGTGACTAGAATCCCAGTTTTCTGAGTCACAGCATTGTGTTTGAGGTGTTATAACCTGAAGGTGAAATGTCCCCCGCAGACTCATGTTCTTGACCACCCAGTGCCCTGGTTGGTGTTGCTTGGGAAGGATAGGTCCATGGCCTAGCCAGCAAGTGAGTAGTTGGGAGCGGGCCTTGAAACTAGTACAGCTCTAGTTCCAACTGACCTCTGCTTCCTACCTGTCGTGATATGAGGGGCTGAGCCAAGTTCCTCTTGTCTGGACTGGGCCACTCTAGTGCAAGGGACTGTTTTCCCTGAGACCATGAGCCAAAATAAATCTTTTCTACTGTAAGTTGTTGTCGTTGTTTTGGCAGACACTTTTGCTCATGACAATGAGAGAAGTAATTAACATGGTGGTATTAGTTGAATTAATCCCTTGAAATTCTACCTGGGGGTCTATCATAGAGTTCTCATAGAAGCAAATTTGATATGTGTGTATTCAATTGATATATATGTACAACGTGTATGTGTGTGTGTGTGTGTGTGTGTGTGTGTCTTATGGTTTCTGTGAAGAGACACTATGGCTATGGCAAGTCTTATAAAGTACAACTTTTAATTGAGGCTGGCTTACAGTTCATAGGTTCCATCCATTATCATTATGGCAGAAAGTACGGCAGCCTCCAGGAAGGCATGGCATTGGAGGAGCTGATAGTTCTACCTCTTGTTCCAAAGGCAGCTCAGAAAAGATTGACTCCCGTGTGGGTAGGAGGAGGGTCTCAAAGCCCACTCCCACAGTGACACACTTCCTCCAACAAGGCCACACCTACTTCAACAAGGGCACACCCTCCTAGTAGTGCCACTCCCTGGGCCAAGCATATTCAAACACACACACACACACACGCACACACACACACATGCACGCACGCACATGCACTAAAGATTGTCTTTATGTAACAAGGACTAGATCGTCCAAAAATGGCCATCTATATGCTGGGGAGTCAGAAACCTCTGTGGCTGCTCAGTGCATGAAGCTGGGTTCCTCAGCAGTCTAAAGCGGATGCTGAAATCCTTGTTCCTGAGAATCAACGATGCTCCACACGGGAAGGCAGAAGAAGCTGGTATCTCGAGCCTGTAGAGGATGGAACTAACATCATCATCATCATTATCGTCACCACCACCAGCAGCAGCAGCAGCAGACATAAACATTCTCACTCATGAACAAGTGAAGGCAGACAAAAGAAAGTTCTCCATACCTGTTAGTACCCAGCCCGCCCATTGGAAGGCGCTGCCCATTCTGAAGGAGGATCTTCTTCCCTCAGCTCATTCTTTCTAGAAACAGCCTCACAGGAATATCTGAGAGCAGTGTCTCCTCAGTGATTCCAGCCCCTGCCAAGTTGATACTCAAGAGTGACTAGAGGCCACAGAGAGAGACACGGTGCTTATGGATTTTTAAAAAAATGAAGTACATTCTAGGTATTTGCACCAAAGATGTCTGAGACTTGTAAAGCTTTGTTTTATACACTGAAGTCAACACCTAGGGAAGTAGGTTGTCCTAGCAGACAACTGATAGAGCTAGGTTGGCTCTCAAGCAACATGACTCCAGGACTGTGTTTTACAGCCGCTGTGTTATAAGTACCCAACAGCCAGTGTGGAGCCCTGTAATATGCCCTGGAAGACCCAGCTTCCAGATGGCTGGTCTGCAGAGAGCCTGGCTCCTTTCCGACGACGGCTTATGCCATGCACTCTTCTAGGTCTCAGAGAGAAGGGTTGCTCTTGGTTCTAGAGACCCTGAAGTTGTATTTGTAGCTGTCATCTAAGGACAAGGATACTGGAGCAGATAACGTGCCTGTTGTCAGGCTTCATTGTCATTACAAACTGAGATAATAAATTGATATGGAGGAAGGTTGCTTTGGCTTATAATCCCAAAGGTTTCACTCAGTGTCCAGGAGGTCCTGTGACTTCTGGGCATGTGGGAAGAAACACATTGCATGGAAGCCAGAAAGCAAGGAGGAGGGGGAGGAGGAGGGGGAGGAGGAGGAGAAGGGGGAGGGGGGGAGGAGGAGGAGGACTAAGATCTTGACACCTTTAAGTGCATACCCCTAAGGACCTAACTTCTTGTCATTGGGCGTCATCTCTTAACATTCTACCACATCCCTTTGCACCAAAAGCTGGTGACCAAGCTTCAACGTATGAATCCTCAGGGGATATCTTTGACCTCAACAATAGTAGCATTTAGGTTCTGAAATTTCTGAAATGTTTATGATAACTGATTGTCCACAGTATAGCTGAATTTGAATGTACGATGCTTGCTTGGGATGGGTTAACTAGTGCCCCCATCGTTTCAAGATAGGGGGTTAACTAATGCCCCCATTATCTCAGGACAGTACCTCAGCTGTGCCTGCTGTGCTCCGACCCAGCGAGCTATCAGTGTTGACCTTCTCAGTGTGCTGCTGTGGTGAACAGTGGGGGAATTTTCCTGTTTTGTGGGGAAAGGTATCTAACCGTGGCAAATACACTTTCATCTCACTGTTTAAATGTCTCCCCAAATTCTCATTCTCCCAGGAGCCCCACAGCTCCCTTCTTGAGTCTCCCCAGAGTTCTGCAGCATGAGTCAGCTTGTTTCTGTCTCCCACTGCTGGCTCAGGTGTCAGTTTTCCTCACAGTGATGAGTCAGTCACGGCCCGCCATCCCCTCCTCTTCCCTTTGTGTCTGTGCACATGGCCTATTTTGGCTTCCTTACCATCCTTTGAGCAGCATTTATTAGGGAACTGGGAAAAGCATGTCTGTTCAGTCTGCATTTCTAGACTCCCTTTTCAAAATATCATTAAACTCGAGTTATGTTAAAGCTGAATCAAGAGAATTTCTAGATCAGTCCATTTAGATCAGAATTGGTTGCTCTTTCTAATCTGATCATTTGATCATATTGCCAAAGAGGAAATTAGAGAGGATATTTTTTCCTCCTTAATAATGTTAATTCTAGTAAAGATGGCATAAGAGCCAACTTTTATATAGAAGTCTGTTTAAGAACATCACAATAAGTTTACTATGTGCAGGCACCCGCCACACGCAATGCCTCCTGGGGGTTGAGTATAGTAGGTTCTTATACAAATTGGTAGGAATCACAAGTAGATATGAAAACTGAATTTTCCTTTTTTATTTTTATTTATTCTTCTCTCATATTTTCTACCCACCCTCCCCTCCCCCTAGTCTCTCCTCCAGACTTCCCCTTTCCCTATTCCCCACCCTTACCAGATCCAATCCATTTCCCCTCCCCTCAGAAAAGAGCAGGCCTTCCAGGGACATCAACTAAATACAGCATAACAATCCTCAATGAGACCAGGCACATATTCTCACATCAAGGCTGGACAAGGTGACCCATTCATAGGGAAAACATCCCAAAGGCAGGCCAAAGAGTCAGAGACAGGTCCTGTTTCCACTGTTAGGAGTCCCACAAGAACACAGAGCTACACAACCATTAACAAATATGCAGAGGACCTAGATCAGACCCATACAAGCTCCCTGAGATCTGTGATCCCACGTTCAGCCCTGGTCAGTTATTTTGTGGGCTGTGTTCTTGTGGTGTCCTTGATCTGCCCAGGTCCTCCAGTCCTCCCTCCCATTCTTCCCCAGGACTCCCTGAGCTTCACATAATATTTGGCTGTGGGACCTTACATCTGCTCCCAGCAGCTGCTGGATGAAATCTGTCTGGTGTCTTTAATGATGGTTATGCTAGGCTCTGGTCCCAGCACATCATGCAGGCAAGATAAATTGTAGGTAGGAGAGTTTGTGTCTGCTTTGGTGTCCCAATTCCTCCACTGGAGGTCTTACCTAATTGCAGAGGATGGCTGGTTCAGACGCCATGCTTACCATTACTAGGAGACTTTGCTGGTGTCACCCCTTCTAGATTCCATAGAGTTTCCATTGCTCCTGAAATTCACCCCCCACCCAATTCCAGTCATCTCTCCCACCGTTCTCTTCCTCCATCCCCAGCCACCTGAAAACCATATCTTTTAATAGGGTGGGGACATTGCTTCTCCATGCCCCACTTCTAGCTTTTTCTTCAATCTTGCCACCAATTGCCCCTTCAAAGTTTAGTGACTGCTTACCAGAGGGGAATTTGCTAGAAGCACAAACTGAAGGTGACTGAAAAGCATTAGTTAGGGAATGGTGAGACCCAAGGAGACTTGAAAAGCTGGAGCAAGGATATCAGTCTACGCAGAAGGTCAGAGTGCTGCAGCTGAAGGCACTGCTGTGAAAGACCCATTGTCAGATGGCCTGTTGTCACTAGAGTCTCAAGATTTAAGACCTGTAGCTATCCTACATCTCAACTCAGCCACTGAAAGGCTCTATTACCAAATCCAGGGACTAAGAAGGACGGCTCAGCAGTTTAGAGCACATACTGTTCTTTTAGGGAACCCAAATTCAGTCCCACACACCCACATCAGGTGGCTCACAACCACCCATACCTCTACCTCTAAGACCAGGACTCCTATGTCTCTGGTCTCCAAGAGCAACTGCATTCATGTCCTCCTGGGTGGTGTGATGGTTACTGCTAATTATCATCTTGGTAAAATTTGGAATCACCTGGGAGATGTGTTTCTAGACCTATGTTGGGAATTATCATAATTAGGTTAATTGTGTTGGAAGACATCGAAACTGCCGATGGGATACGCCTGGAGCGGACACACTGGGTTGTGTAAAAATGGAGAAAGCCCTTCAGCATTGTTATTCATGGCTCTTGCTTTCTACCTGTGGTGGCCACCAGGCTCCTCCTCCTGCTGCTGTGACTTCTTCACTATGGTGGACTGTACCCTCAAACTGTGAACCAAAGCAGACTTTTCCTTCCTAAGGTTGCTTTTGCCAGATCATTTTATCACAGACACTGCAAAGGTGAGAAACACACATGGAAACTGGATTTTATCCTGTCCTGTGTATGCCTTCAAAGGTATATACAGCATTAGCCACTCACCAAGCAGATGGGCTGAGGTCAGGCAGATCTGTAGCCTCAGGCTTTGGCTTCTGGGAGATGGGGAGAGCAGAGCTAGGAATTCTGACCTCCAAGAATTCTTCTGGGTGAGATCGGGCGGCTGTCAGGGGGAGGCTGTGTATTCCACACCTGCAGGGCCCTGACTCACGAGCACCCAGCCTGAGCTCTGCCTTCAGCTTTGGTTTTGGCATCTGGGTATTAGTCATGACGAGCTAAGCTGGGCCACGCTCACAAATAAATCCGCAGCTTCAGCAGCTTGACGTATCCCAAGTCGATTTGACTCGGGGCAAATGCAGCGCCAGAGCGAAACCAGGGACAAACAGTGTTCCGTGTTCCTGCTCCGGAAGTGGCTCACATGTCTTCAACCTGTGGCTGTTGGTAATGTCATTCATACCGTCAGAGAGCTCTGGGTCTGAAAGCTCCCGTGTGCACAGAAGGAAAACACTATGTCTGGGCGAGCCCAGGGATAAGTGTGTTGTGTGCTGTCAGGATTCCCCTAGGTGATCACGGAGCCATCACAGAAGAGAACGCCGCTCCCCAGATCCACTCTCCGCTCCCCAGACCCACTCTCTTAGAACTCACCCAGATCAGTTTCTCAGCACCTCGGGTCCTGTCTGGTATTGTCCTTGTTTGGTTTTTTTTCTTTCCTTAGTCTTCCTTCACCCCACAACCTTTTTATCCCTCTCTTTGCACCCTCCCAGCAGACTTCAGTGGCTCATTAAGTCTGGAGCATAGATCAAAGCTGCAGGAATAGACAGTTCCCTTTCTTCAAGGGCATGGAGGGCTCAGTCTTTGAAAACTCCCAGAGAGTGAGGAAATAATTACACTCCAGTCCTCTAAGTCAGCAAAGAAAGGAGAAAGAATAAAATATTTCATAGCCAAAATGACCAACTATCCACATTCTGCTGAAAATTTAATGCCATTATTCCTCATCCCCATTGTCTTCTAACAGACCAAGATCCCTACCGTCTTCGTCTGGACTATTCCAAGTCTAGTCTTTCATTCTGCAGGGGTAATGTGATTAAAACAGAAAACTGATCCAAGTGCTTCATCTGTAATCCAGGAATCCTCACCAGCATGGTACCCATGCTTAGCAATAATAATATACAAATCCAAATTCTCTAAAACCTATGGCTGTATTTACATACATGCTCAAACGGGCTGTGCAGATGTGATGAAGAGTGTCCAGCTGGAAGTTTACTCTGGGTCATCAGGACAGGTTAATAATTAGAGATTCTTGAAAGAGATAAGCAGGAGGCTGAAAGTAGGAGATGTGATAATAGAAATAAGTGCTGTAGTGAAGTGTGGAAGGAGTCATAAACTAAAGTAAAGCTACTCCATTTAAACTTTAGACAACGGCATGTCGATATATACTTATTTTGTTCTCATTTTTCCAGAAATTATCTATTACTAAAATCATAAGGGGAGGGGCTGGAGAGATGGTTCAGTAGTTAAGAATACTAGCTGTTCATCCAGGGGACCGGGGTTCAATTCCCAGCACCCATATGGCAGATCACAGCTATCTATAACTCTTGTTCTGTGGGATATGCCACCCTCATACAAATATACATGAAATCAAAAACACCAATGCATATGAAATTTTATAAAAAGATAAATGAAACCAAGAGAAATTTTTCTCATACAGGTGTAAATTCTAACAAAAGTCTATAAAAAGTTATCAATAATGTTTTTCATGTTAGAGATTATTAACATTTTCGTTGGAGGAGTTATAGTTTGGACTTTTTGCATGCCCCTCTGTTGTATGACATTTGGGGATACTTGAACAAATGTCTACTGACCCCAGGCATGGAAGTGATTACACAGCAAAGCATGGATGACAGCAAAGTTCAATTTGGTGAACCAATGACTGACAGAGTTACTTATAGGAGTAGAAATGTCTCAAGGACAGCTGCATCTCGTAAACCCACCTCAGTACAGCTGATAGCTCATGAAATCTGTAAACTCTGAGCTACTGCACAATCTACCAGATAGCTTTACAGGTTGGAAGGTGTCCTTTCTAGATAACTCAGTTGGTCTGAGACTCTTCCAGGGAATTCAACTGGTCTCTGATTCTTCCAGGCAATTTGACTGGTTTCTGCTTCTTTCAGGTAACTTAGTTTATCAGAGCCTCTTCTAGGCAGCTTCAATCCTTATGCTTGTAAAAGGGAGGAAGCTAGTGAATTTTGTTAGTTTCAGGGATTTCCTGAAGCCTTTGAGTTGTTCACTTCCTGTGTTAATGAGCTTCCCTGTCGGATGGGATATTTTGCTTCCTCTCAGCACATCCTATTGTTTCCCCCACACCCCACACCCTTAACCCCCCACCCCCGTCCTAACATTCTGCATCTTAATGAGCTTCCCTCCTTGATGAAAGTTTCCAACTTGGAAAAAACTGTTATATGATCCTCCTACCCACAGGCCTGTGCACTAAAGTACCCTAGAGTGGAACTATCAGGAAATGGTGGAAATTTTAAGACAGCAGTTCTAGGGGATTCGATGCCCTTCTCTGACTTCCTTAGGCACTACCTGTCGGTGGTACACATCGATAGGTGAAGGCAAAACACTCATATACATAAAAATAGAATAAATAAATCTTTAAAAAAAGAATTAAGGGGTTGGGGATTTAACTCAGTGGTAGAGCGCTTGCCTAGCAAGCGCAAGGCCCTGGGTTCAGTCCCCAGCTCCGAAAAAAAGAAAAGGAAAAAAAAAGAATTAAAATCTCATATACATAAACACTCATATGCACACTGAATTAGTATATCATGACATACCTGGGTATGAATATTGAGCAAGCATACTTTGTAACTAAAAAAAAATGCCTAGAGTTAAGACAAAGGCTTACCATTTTCTTCTATCAATAGATTATGAATTCATCCTGTTACTTAGACTGAGTAAAACACTCATATATATAAGAAATAAAATAAATCTTTAAAAAAAATTAAAAATCATCTCTCATTCTTTCTCTCTCTCTCTTGCTTCTTTTCCCTCTTCCTCCCTTTTTCTCTCACTACCTCTGCCTCTATTCACAAAGGGTCAAAAGTCTACACTGTAGATACCCTCTCTACCCCACCACATCCCGGCTTCAGACCTCCAGGCTTGTTTATGTGGAGTGGGCATGCCACAGAGATGAGTATGGAGTTAGCTGTTTCGTTTCTTCTACTTATTTTTAAATTTTTCAATGAAATGTTTTTGATACAAAATATCTTAATCATATTCTTTCCTCTCCCCCAACTCCTGTCAGAGCCTCTCAACCTACATGTTTGTTCCCCACCCCCTCTCTTGCTCACATGCTCTGTCTCTCCAAGTAACTGCTACAGAGAGGTTTTTGAATACTCTAAGTTTCTTGAGATTTGATAGAAAGTCATTATGTCTATCCACAGGAATATAATAATTCCACAAGCATCTGTGCACCGTCTTGTAGTTGAATCTGTGGTATGTATTTTGTCAAACTTACATTTCAAATTAGAATTTTTTGGTGGATTTTCTTAAACCCTTCATTTGTTTACAGTATACAGACCTGACTACCAAAATGTTTAGGGACTTTTGGTCCCTCCTTGAAGGCCCTCTACCTCCCCTATTTTTACACTCAGAGGCGCCCATCTCCAGATGAGTTAGTGCTATTTTAATGCTCATTCCATCGGAAGTTATGAATGAGTAGGTGTATTCGTGCATGTGTTCATGTATCTCTCTCCCTGGAGGCAGACCTAACTGGTGTGTACAGAGTAGGAGATGTTATAGGACTGGCCTAGCAGCTTCTGCCTCCTCTGGGCTCTGGAGGATTTTTGGTGTGGAGATATTTCCTGGAAGCAGAAACCAAGAGCCTACTAGTTATGTTGAGTTTTAGGCTTTCTTATGCAAGAAAGGGGCCCCATGTGTCACCACACAGTCTGTAACAGCCCTCTGAACTCAGCAGTGGACAGGCTGCAGCATACAGCCTCAGCTCTCTTACCCCTGCTCTGTGGCAACACTACTTATGGCTCTGGTGGGAAGAGACCAAAAAAGTCACTCCTCTTTCTCTCTTTCTCTCTCCCCCTCCTCTTCCCTCCCATCTCTTCCTCCCAACACTAGAAGTTGTGTACACACACATGTTTTTTTAGGAATCTTGATATCATGGCAAAAATGTAGAGAGTAGGACAACTGTACCCTTAGCTCTTCTAATTGGTGAGAACTATGTTCCCAGGCTGCAGTGCAGAAGGTCTTGCCCTCAGAAGAAGAGTAAATTTTATATCCATATTCTACATTGAATCAGATTCACAGGAATGGATCAAAGCCTCATGCATGGCAAGCATAACATACGTAGACAAGGGCGTGCACAGATAAACAGTGAAATGAACCACATCAGTTTCAGAACTGAGGGCTTATGAGTGAGGATCATCAAGGAGATGACAAACGAATAAAGAGTGTACTTTTTGGTTTGTTCTTTTGTTTTTGGCAGTCTCATGAACACTGGAACATCTCAGTTGACTTATTTACAGTTCCATTACAGATAAAGAAAAAAAAAAACCAATTCTACAGTGTAATTACTTAGACATGAAAAGAGCAAATTAAAGGGATATTGAATTGCTCTCTTATTTTTGCACATACCTTTGGAGACCATTTAGGGTGCTAAAAGACTGCACAGGTATGAAGCACAGGAGAACGTGATAGGACTCTTCACAGATGTCAATGGCAGGTTCACTCAGAGCAGTAAGGGCAGAATTTACTGCCAACCTTTATGAGTTGTACATTTATATTTTATTCATCATTTCTTATTCCAGTAACTATATAAAGACAATAATCAAAGACCTATGGCAAAGGGTATGCATTAAAATACTCAGTAGCCATATAACCAATGCTCACCCAATGCTCCCAAGTCATTTAAAGCTCCGTGGTCAGGGGTTGGGGAGTTGGCTAATAGCTACCAAGCAAGCATGATGACCTGAGTTCAGATCCCAAGTGTCCATGTAAAAGTCAGACGTGGCAGTGCACATCTGAAATCACAGAAGCGACGGTGGGTACATGAATCTCTGGAACTTCCTGGCAGCTACCCAGTCCAGCCAAATTGGCTTAAGAAAGCCACCCTATCTCAAAAAGTACAATGAAATGTGATACAGGGAGATGCTAAAAGTTGACCCCTAGTATCCATATGTGCACGCTCAGGTAAACACAACCCTACTCACGCTCACACATGATCGTATTGCACAAGTGCAACCAAAACCCAAACGGGAAACAAACAAAAAAGTAGGTCATAGGCTCAAAGAATATTGAGTGAGAGATTTCATTTTATAACATTTAATGAAAATAGAAACAAGAAATATATGTGGTATGGTATGAATTCAGTTCTGTACATAAATCAATATCTAGATATGATGCACATGCATTTATACAACCGTAGACAAGAGATTATTTTTAAAGGACAAAATATTAAAACTTTGCTGTGGCCAGGGTTGCAATTGCCAATAGTTTTTTTTTAATTTAAAATTGTCTATTTTTCAACAATAGTATTTTCTCTCAAGAACAAAAACAGTAATGAAGTTAAACTAAAATATAAAAAGCCAGATCCTGAGGGCATAAGTCTGGGGGAAGTCCTGCATTGTGTGGGTGAGAACCTGAGACCAATCCTCATCACAAAAAAAAAAACCCAAAAAGTGAAAAACTCAGCATCTGACCTCAGGCAGCCAAGCACTTGGCTCATTTCCCCTGTGTGCTGCTCTCCTAAGTGCTTTAGGGGAAAGAAGATGCAGATAAGTCAGTAATGTCCACATTTCATAACTTCCTCTGTGCACTTGTGTGGGGTAGCTTGCCTCTTCCTTTGAACTTGGATTTGTACACACACACACACACACACACACACACACACACACACTCCACAGTTCAGGTGGGGTCATCTGTCACTTCTTACATCCCAATCAGTCTTAAATAAAAAGATCGTGTTCTGAAATGCTTGTGCCCTTGGGATTCAGCCCCATGTCTGGCAGAGCCCTGGGCAGGGTTTAGCCGTGTCTGGAAGATCTCACCTTATCTCACGCTGCTCTCCAGGAAACAAATGCTACAGATACAGTCAGGACTTCAGCAAATGCTGCCCAGTTGTCTCCACCAGGGCCTGTCTCTGTGCAGATGTGGCTTTTGCTGTGAGGCTTTATTTTTTTTTAAATAAGAGGAAAGAAGATTCTTGGAGCAAATGTTTTTTAAAAACACAGTTGTCTGAAAAAAAGTAAAGGACAGCAAAAAGCCCATGTTCTTTGAAATATATTTCTTAAGAGCACCAGTCTACACTACAGACAGGTCATCTTACCGTCGCCGTGTCTGGTTGAACATTTCTCACCGATTTCTTTATTCTTAGGGACTTGGAGATCCTGGGGGGTGGGGGGTTGTGGGGGGAGGGATCCTCAGGCAGTTCTGCTCCCAATTGTTTAATTCGTAGGGAAACACATTTAAGTACACGACTGAAAGCAGAGGCAAGGTACATTTGCACTTTGTACTTTGCACTTCCTTTAAAGTAAACAGAAAGGCCCAGGGTTGCTGGAGGTTTGCCACTGTGTGCTAAGGAAAACACCCACCAGGCCCAGGGCAATGTGACAGGCCAGTGTTACTCGCAGGGTCCCCAAGAAAATGCAAAGCAGAGGCAACAAGCTACAGACCAGGAAACTGGCTTCCCCAAACACTTTAACCTAAATCTTAACTTTTGCTTTCCTTGTCTGATCCCACTGAGCACTGACTCTCTTTACTCCTGACTTACAGTGTCCTCCATCCACCAAAGATCATGCAGTGTTGGGGGATAAAAGAGTTTTGAAGCTGAAAACAAACTCAGATTTTACCCAGCGCACGTGTAACTTCGAGCACCTTTTATGGGAAATTCTCTGGAATTCTCAGACTCTCCATGGGAGCTCTTGTTTCTCTGTCTTGTTGATTTCCCCAGTGATGGTCAACGGGAAAATAATCTCAAGGTACATGCAGTGTCTTAGTGGTTAATGATGAGTGTAATATGGCCATGATGTGCCACAGTATAATATGCACATACGTAATTCAGGTGACATGGGTGTGTGCTCACGCACCTTTCTCATGGGCTGCTGGACCAGGTAATGGATAGAAAAGCTCTCGAGCCTGTGGTCTCTGTTCACCTGCTTTATCTCAATGGTCTATTCATACCGGGGTAGAAGCTCTTTGAAACTCCTTGGATTCTGTTCCTGTTAGGTTATTCATGTCTAACTTCATCTTTTTATATTTCTGATCACAGAGCGCTAGCTAATCAAATAAAAAGGCATTTCTCCGAAAGAGAGTAGATCTTGGACAGAGAGAGTGTAATTAGGACAAGCTAGTTCCTTTTACAAATAAAGATAGAGGTTTCTGTCCCATAGAGGTTTTCAAAAGCCTCCCTATGAAAGCTGAATGTCTCAGGCCAACCTATTTAAGTAGGGATGCAGTGCCCAGCTCTTGGCTTCTGTGGCTAGGGCCTGACTATAGGGAAGGCACCTCCCGCAGTCATTCATCGTTAGACTTACATTATGGCCCCTGGAGGTCTGTCTTTACCTGAGAGGTTCAAATATTCTTCTGTCCCCACTTCCTCACTTTCCAGGCAAGCTTCCCTATTTTTGGAGTGTGACCCTGATTCTGTCATGGTCCCTGACATTCAATCTTACATACAAAGCCTCTGGTCACTTATCTATAAAACACTCACCAAGTCTATGATACGAATTAAGTGATAAAGATCTTTAAAAACTATAGGGTTGGGGATTTAACTATAGGGTTGGGGATTTAGCTAGGCAAGCGCAAGGCCCTGGGTTCAGTCCCCAGTTCTGAAAAAAAAAAAACCAAAAAACAAACAAACAAAAAAACAAACAAAAAACCAAAACTGTAGCACAAGACCATACATTTGACCAACAAACACATGAAAAGACGTTTGATGTCCCATGTCATTTGAAAAATGAAAATGATAATCAGACATCACTCCATACCACCTACGAGGGCTAGAATGTTCTTGAAAAAATGAAAAGGAGCCAGTTTGGAGGGGAACTAGATAAATTAAAGTCCTCGTACATTGGTAATGATTAGCCAATGGAAACTTAACCCTTGGTGGTTCAGTTAAGTTAAATAACTGTACCTGATCCAGCAATTCTAGTTCTGAATGTACAGCCCAAAGAAGCAAAAACAGGTACTCGTGTTCAGAGAAACACTTTTCGCAACAGCAAGAACAACAATAAACAAACAAAACAAACAAAACAA
Source organism: Rattus rattus (assembly GCF_011064425.1). Lineage (NCBI taxonomy): Eukaryota > Metazoa > Chordata > Mammalia > Rodentia > Muridae > Rattus > Rattus rattus. The sequence goes on along the minus strand of NC_046161.1, from coordinate 81,022,917 downwards.
AAAGCCAGAATAAACCAATAAAATCCCCATGGCCCTTACAAATTCTATTCTAAACAAAAGGTGTTGGCTAAAGAACATATTGTACAAGTCAGTTTCTATTGAGAGAGTAGTTCCCAGGTGCTAAAGTAGAGGGAAGAATGGGGACTATAATGGCGATTCCTTTGGGTTTGATGTAAAGATTCTAAATAGTTGTAATTGTGACATGACAAGTACACTCAATGATGCTAATGCTGTCTTACAGTGTTTATATTTAATCACAACAAGATACTCTGCCACATCATATGCATTCAGCAACTGTCAATTATTCTTAATAAATGATTTGTGGCCTTTTTATGTGCTCTCAGAACATCATTAAGCATTGGCTACATACTGTCATTATCTGTCATTATGGATGCATCTGTCCCTCCAGCTAAACCACTCACAGCATTGGATCCCTACACAGGACCTTCCCTATACGTAGCTAGAACTGCCTATAGGGAGTGGCTGGACCGTGCCAGATACCTGGTCTGTCCCAGGTCTTTCTTTACCCAGTGAACCTACTTTTTGTCTGATATTCTTTTATTGAAAAGTTCCTTTGCACCAGGCACAGGGTCTCCAAAGGAGCTCTTTAGAACTTCAGGCTTATGGTATTAATGCGGTGTGCTACCAGAGCAATTTGAATTCATTCAGTAATACCATGCATTCTCTCTGCTTCTGTCTCTCTGTCTCTCTGTCTCTCTGTCTCTCTCTGTCTCCCTCTGTCTCCCTCTGTCTCTCTCGGTCTCTCTCTCTCTCTAGCTGTTGCTCATTATCTCTGCCTCTGTCTCCTTCTGTCTCTGTCTGCCTCTGTCTCCCTCTGTCTCCCTCTGTCTCTCTCTGCTTTTGTCTCCCTCTGTCTCTGTCTCCCTCTGTCTCTCTCTCTCTCTGTCTCTCTCTGTCTCTCTGTCTCTCTCTGTCTCCTTCTGTCTCTCTGTCTCCCTCTGTCTCTCTGTCTCTCTGTCTCTGTCTCTCTGTCTCCCTCTGTCTCTCTCTGTCTCCCTCTGTCTCTCTCTGTCTCTCTGTCTCTCTGTCTCCCTCTGTCTCTGTCTCTCTCCCTCTGTCTCCCTCTGTCTCTCTCTCCCTCTCCTCTGTCTCTCTCTGTCTCCCTCTGTCTCTCTGTCTCCCTCTGTCTCTGTCTCTCTGTCTCCCTCTGTCTCCCTCTGTCTCTCTCTGTCTCCCTCTGTCTCTCTCTGTCTCTCTGTCTCTCTGTCTCCCTCTGTCTCTCTGTCTCCCTCTGTCTCCCTCTGTCTCTGTCTCCCTCTGTCTCTGTCTCTCTCTCTCTCTCTCTGTCTCTCTCTGTCTCCCCCTACCACTCCTGTCATTCTTTCTCAGTGGATAGGACCTCCCACAGCAGATTTTTGATGAATTAGTTGAAGTAACAGCTTAGGCTGTATCTGTGGACTTAAGTGGCCCTGACCCACGAGAGCAGCAGAAGAGAAATAAACTAGACAAGGCCAGCTGAACAGGAAGTGAAAAAAACCAAGGCCAGTTTCACCTGCCTGAGAATTTTACAATTGCCCAAAGCAGTTATGTGCATCTAAGGGAACAGGCACTCAGGGGTGTGGCAATCAGTGAAGAGATGAATGGTTGCTGGTGTCCTCTGTAGGCTCAGCAATTCCGTTCCCATTCCTCTATCTCCTGCCAACACACTTACGGGCCCAGTATGTCCTATGATGATTGTGTTCAATGTGCCCACGAGCCTGTCAGACACTTTCAATTATTGTTCACAATTTGCAAATAAAAGATAAGAAAAAACAAGGGATTAAATGATGTGGTCAAGCTACCCAGACTGATGGACCGGATTCCATTAGTGGAGTCACCATATTGCCTTCACAGCCTGTTCTAATGTCCCACATCTCTCTCAGTGAACAGATGTCTGGTTAGATGGGACCAAATGAGTCAGAGCCAACAGCAGCACATGGTGAGCTGAGCTCCATGTTGTGTTAGGGCCCACTGACCATTCTCCTTTAGGCCTCTCGTCACAGCACCTCCCACCCCAACTCAGCAGCCATAACTGACAGTTCACAAGGTCACTGGACTCCATGAGGAGACTATATCCAATGTTTACTTCAGTTTGGGTTCTTATTTTTCCCTTAATGAAAAATAATGTAAGTGGTACATTGAAACAAGAACATGTAGAATGTGTAACCAGGAAGGCCCTTGCTGGGGCTGACTGATATCCATCAAAAGTGTTATAATTAGCATGCATTAGAATGGCTACCTATCTTTTTCTTTCTTTCTTTCTTTCTTTCTTTCTCTCTCTCTCTTTCTTTCTTCCTCCTTTCTTTCTTTCAGTACATAATAATGGTTGTTCACAAATCACAGTAACTGTGCTATGCTCCTGGCATTCTCCAGTGACTTCTATGGACATCTTGATAAATAGTAACTATAGATAATCAGGACTCTAGGTTTAATATTCCCTAGATACAGTGCCAAGTGGTGCATAAATTCAACTCTTTCTCCTTACAGCTTTTCTTTTCTCTTCATTATATTTATGCACTTCCAAAGCAATTTAAAGAAAAATGAAAAGTTAGGTAGAAATACCTATATGTAGAATGCCATAGGACTAAATCACCTTGAGAGGTCAGGGTAGAGTTCAACCTTTGGCCTAAGTATATTGAGTAGTACATTGACCTAACTATATTGAGTACTACATTGACCTAATTATATTGAGTAGTACATTGACCTAACTATATTGACTATGTACAAGTTAACCTCATATGTATTTGGAAGACACATAAATTAAGACTATTTCACATTTAGTTTTCTATATATGTTTTTCTTCAATGGCTTAAAAACTTCTGTCTTTCGTCCAGAATCACCAAGAGTTCCTTGATCTGTAGAATTTACGTTCACAGTTGAGAAAATTCCAGGCTCTAACTTGCCACCTAGTTAATCACAAACATTTATTTCTTCCACACTGTGATGTCCTCCAGAGACACTGAGCAGGGCGTGGATCAGAGTGGAAATCCCAGAGTACTGTGATCAAGGCTAGCTGCCCTGCTTCATTAGAAGGACAGCGTGACTGGCTACAAGTTAAAACCTGACCATGCACATGTGGCAACGTGTCACTCCAGACACCCAGCTGCCTCTGTCGCCCCTCACCCCTCAGGCACATACAGACCCACATGCTGGCAAATGGCAGGAATAATGGAGCCAGATGGGTGAGTGGCCTGAGAGTAAGGTGGACCATATGATACAACTGGAGATTTTACTTGATGGAGACATTAATTACTTTGTGTTGAGAAAAGTATTATGTATAGGGAGGAGACCTGTGATTTGCAGTTAACTTGTGTTTAGAAGATGCATGGGCTGTCAGGGGGCTGCTCGGGTTGGTAACTTTAGAATCTACCCATTCATCAAGGATTCCTGAAAAGATAATTAAGGAACTCTCCCTTTAGCGCACAATGTTTACATTGGGCAGGAAAGTCACGAAAAACAAATCCACTTCTCAAAAATTTGTATCCAGGCTTTTGTGGGAATCCAAGCAAAGTCTGTTACAATCGTATCTTTCTACTTCACAGTGTGCTCTGAGCTTTCTCACGTACAAAACAGTAGCTTGTTCTGACTCTGAAACGGACCCGCAATAAAGACGCAGAGGAGGTTATGGGAATGCCCACGCCAGGGGTAAGGATGCACGCATCAGGTGCACGCATCAAATGAGTTCTCACTGAATGGCTGCTGTCCTTCAGACTACTGCGAGCTCTGCTGTACCCCGATGTGGTTTTTCTCTTCAAGGAAGCCACAGTTTCAGAGAAAGAACACAGAAGATGGGCAGACACTACCTGAGATCCCTACTCAAGAGTCCTTCCTTGGCACTGAAGAGATGCTTCAGTGGGTAAGATCACTTGCTGTGCAAGCATTAGGGTCTGAGTTTGAACCACCTGAACCCGAGTAAAAGCCAGACGGCAAGAAATCCTAAGAGAATGTTTTCCAAGTTTGTGGAAGAGACAAGGGGGTGTGAGAATGTTTATTTTCCTAAAAACAGAAGCTCAAACAAAACAAAACAAACCAACGAACAAACAAAAAAACACCCTCGTATTTTCTCAACAATAGAATCTCCGAACTTTTGACATTTGCTCCTGACTTAAATTTAATATATATTTCCAGACCATACTCATTGGTTTTCAACTCTCTGATTTTTATATCCCTTCTACCACACCATTGTAGCTT
>NC_046161.1:80401565-80418626 GCF_011064425.1 Rattus rattus | reverse complement strand
ATCCTCTGATCTCAGACTCCCCCCCTCCCAAACTTCCTTCCTTTTATGATCTTAAACTCGTCGCGCTTAGTTGATTAATTTTCATGTAACTAAAACTTAGGCGTAGCGTGTGAGGATTTGGACGGCTGTTTTGTCCTCTTCCTCCGCCCCCCCAATTGTATGTGTTTGGTATATGCATGTGATTCTGCAGGCGCATGTACCCATTCCCGCCCAAGCAGAGGACAGAGCAGGACACTGGGCATCTTCCTCTGTCACTCTGCATTACAGGTTTGAGCTGGAGTCTCTCACTGAACAGGAAGTGTGCTGTTAAGGCTAGGCTAGGCTGATGGGCCAGAGAACCCTCAAGACCCACCTGTCTCTACACGGGCCCAGCGCTGGGATGCTTTATCTCAAGTGAATGCTGTGGGCTGATATTGTTGTCACATTGGAATACAAATATCCCTAGGAACAATTCAAAAAATTTGAGTCTCTTTAGCGTGAGGCTCTCTGAGGCGGCATTTCTGGGTATATATATCCCTCTGTAGCACTCTGCCCTGCAACAACAACAACAGCAACAACAACAGCAACAGCAAGAACAACAGCTACAATTGAAAATGTCCAAGTGGGGTTTGAGTGCTGCTCACAAGTCTCAATGTGTCTTGTTCTGGTTTATGGACGTACTTTTTATATTCATATCGTTTTCTATTTTCTGCCCTATCAGAGAAGCTGAAATCAACAAATGTATCCAAACAGAGCAGTTTCCTAGGAATACAAATGCATTTTCACTGTCTCTCATCCCCAGCCAGTTTCAAAGCCGTTGAAGAACAATTTCTGTTCATTTCCTCAGGCCTCAGCCTCACCACTCTCTGGAGGCTTCATCTCGCTGCATTCAGTTTCATCAGCCATGTCTCAGATGATTATCTTTGTCCCGTGCAAGGGCAGGGTGCTTGTATTACCCTCTGTGCCTCTGTGAGCCTAGGACATGGGGGACGTCTCCACAGAGGCAGTGCTGATGGTTGCAAGGAGCACACTGCCAACTCCTTTCTCTTGCCTTCAGCATAGGTCTCTCACTGTGCTGTGTGCAAAATTCATTTAGCATTGACCTTTACATGCGACCTGACAGTAAAGTAGGATTTACATGGTGTGTGCTCACGTTGGGTCTCTTTCTCCACTTGCATATCCTGCCTGAAGTGTGAGTCTCGGTCTCCAATTCCTTTTCCTGAGATCTGAACCAGGCTCTCAGATTCCTTTTCTCTGTGAAATTTATGTTCTGCTTGTTTCCTTGTTTCCACCCAAAGGCTGGAGACCTAGGGCTGAGTAGGAAATACCTTTCAAAGCAGTGTTGCCGAGTCACATTGCCTGCTTGATGTTTGAAACCCGTTTCTTTTTCTAAGCACTGAGAAAGGTGTATGGTGTGAGGGGAAGGGGGAGGACATACAGGGTTATTCTTATGGGAACTCAAAATCTTTTGGAATTCTTGGAAAGGGAGCTGATTTCTAACCTATTGGGAGCTGTGACAATGGCAGAAATACAAGAACTGGAGAGGATCCATAAATGCTCCAACCCCAAGAACACTTCCTAACCCCATGGTAGAAATACTCCCCTTTAAAAAGCTCTTTCCCAATTCACTCTCTCTAGTCTGCTCTTTCTGCTTCAAGGCTAGCTGCTTGGCTTACAAGAATGGGCCCTGAATCCATTGTTCCAAAAAGCTGAGTGGGAAACCCTCAGGGAATTGGGAAGAAGAAGAGAAGGAGTTGTCCTATCTCAGGTTGTTTGGACTGGATGGTCTAGCAGTTTGTCCCATGTCCTCTGAAGATGCTGACCCCGTATGACTGCTTCTAGATTCTTGGACCCTCTGCCTTCCTTTGTCCCTTTGGGCTTAGAGATGGTGGCTGCCCTTCTGTTGTTACCCCCAGTGGCTTCTCATTGCCCATTTGCATTGCTGTGTGATTGGTCCCAATGTAAAGAACTCATTTATATCTTAAGTATCCTAAATTGAACTTTCTTTTACACTCTTTTATAGGACTCTGACTCACATAATTCCTCTTTGACAGTTGGGTTATTTGGTTAGTAAGCTTTCCCCTGACAAAGTGAAATACATCACAGAAAGGACAGGCCTGTGTTCACACCAAAGAATTAATAATTCATCATGTTTTGAGGATTCTAGGACTCTTAGTTCAGAGGTTTGAAGGGAGGAGAGGGAACACGGTGAGGGTGAGGGAGTGGGTAGCTACAGAAACTGTGTGATCCTGTGGTAGCTCTGGCATAGTGAAGAGGAACAGAGGGGTGGGTGCCTGCTGTTCCCGCTTCTCAACCTAAAATCTTTTCTCAGTAACATTGTCCCACGGGACACAGCTCTTTTCAGAGTTCCTGTCTCAGCCTTTAAACAAGGAACTTCTATGCTTTTCTCAAGGGTACATAGTTAGCAAGCAAGAAAAGCAGGACACAAACCCAAGTAGTTTGTCTTTCTAATTACTCAGTGTGTGTCTTTAACTCTGAGTAGACATCAGTGGCCTTCGTGTGTCCAGGCTATGAAGTTAATGGAGAAACCATCCCTTTGGCAGCAATCTTAGGACCTCAAGCATTTAAACTTGGCTGGGTCTGAGTGTTCAGAAATCCATGAAAACTTACAAGAAAACAACAAAACCCTAAAGTTAGAATCTGTCATCTATTTTCAAATATTCCTTGGGGACATTATTTATCATTTTGTAATTGTGATAACTTCTTGTAATGGGACTTAGGGAAGGAACCTGAAGCCACAGAAAATCCCCAGGCCAGATAAGACCTGTGAGAAAGTAACAACAGCTTTCACACTCACCAGCAACCAAACTAGTTATGGAATCAGTCACCCAGAACAGAAAACTTCTTTACCCTACCAGTAACCCTCTACACTACTTAAGCAGTGCCTCACATATTGTCCACTGTTTTCTACGACCAAGGCTGTGTTGAGGAAGTGGCTGTGTCGAAGAGGCGGCATTAAGTTTAATGCACAGGGAATACTTCTGGGCAGATCTTTAGCATAAACTTCAGGTCATAATCTTGCAAACTGGTGTTGTGATTTGAGTCAGCAGTCAAGCGACTCACACTTTCCTAGGGAACACAGTGCTCATTCCCATGGTTTAAAGGCTGCCTGGCTTCCATGTCTGTTTCTTCTGAATGCTCACATCACCGGTCGAGCACAGGTCTCTAATGTGTCCCACACACCTCCCAGCCCATCAGTGCTGCAAAGAACGAGAGTGGGAGATTAAGCCACAACTGGGGCAGACTTCTCCAGGCCGGTGTTCAAAGGTGATGTACAAAGCGTGCTTAGTTCAAGAATGGCGAAGCTGCTGTTTAATTTGAGCTGAAGCTTGATGATACGTGAACCAGAAAATTTATTAGCTGTAGCAGGCAGCGAGTCTTCCGCGCGATCGAAATCTCCGACGTGTTTTAAAGACAGCAGCTGCTTTATTAATTTAGTCAATCTATGTGACTTTTAACCACACGTCAGCCTTCCAGATGATCTTAAAACGATCTGTGCACAAGATAAGGAATAATTGCCATGGTCATTGTTTTTAATTTTTTTAAAGCGCACTTATTTATCACGGACCAGATGTACTCTTGGGACTTCCTTACTGAATGCCTAACTGCTTTGAGAAATGCTTTTCCACTTCAGTATTACTAAAGCCATAGCCTGGAAGATTTACAAATGGTAGATTAAAAAAAAAAAAATGGGCGCTGGGGAGATCGCCTAGTGGTTAAGCCGTTCCCAGAGGACATGAGTTCACTTCCCATCACCCACATCTAGTGGCTCATAAGCACCTGTAACTCTGGTTCCAAGCCACCTGACGCCCTCTACTGGTCTCTTTCAACATTTGCACTCATGTGCATACAAACACATGTAAATAAAAGTAAATCTTTCTTGTTTTAAGTTCATGTCCAGTTGAGGACACAAATTCTCCTTAGCAGTAACTGGGTAACTTGATAATATACTTAATAAAGATATATTTTGTAACAGCAATTTTCACAAGGTTAACAATGCAGAAAAACCATGGAGCTCTGTTCTCACAGAAAATCATGCACTTCATTGTTTTTAAGTGAATTCATTTAACCAGCTCCTAGGATATTTTTTTTATCTTGTACCCAATATAGCAGAGTATCACTATACTGTAAAATTTCTTTGGTATAGTGGACTATGATAAGGTCAAATCTAGAAAAAGAGCTTCTGATCTAGATACTGCTTTGTAATTCTTATCACTCCTGTCACCTTGGGTTCTCTCTGCTCGTGTGGGTTTCCTACCTAGCTCTTATAGAATTGGGATTTTACTAATGTCCTCTTGTGATTCTGTTTCTTTTTTTAAAAAAATGTAGGCGTTTATACTTACATTTTACTCATTTTCACACGGATCGAAATATTCACCTAGTTAAGACTGATAGCACATTATTTGTGCTCCATTGGTACCTGTGGAAAGCAAGATTCAGTCCCAGGTGAATGTGAATTATTGCCATGAACATAGCCATGGAAAGGATCTCTCAGGCCCACAAGAGTGGCAAGACCTTCCCCTGGTCCAAATATGGATGTAGCCAGTGTGTGCAGAAAATACTATTGCTTCTTCCTCCCTGATTATTGTAGCCTGATGGAGAATAGCTACCAAATGAGCGAACCCACCTCTTATCCATCTGTGTACAATAAGCCTGTGTCTCCACTCAGCTGCACACATGTAAATGCACCGAGTTTCCAGGCTACGGGTGCATCCCCGTCAGATGCTTCCTATCCAGGTCTTCTGTGGGTATGTCTGTCATGACTTCATTACCCATTACCCCCATCAGGAGGTCAAATCCAAAGCCACAAGGCTGAGGCAGGTACTATTAGTGTCTCTCTGTCTATCTGTCTAGTTAGCAGAACAGCCTCTATTTACCGTAATGTATATAAAGAAAGGACATTCCCTAACTTATGCAGATATTCAGCATGGAAAGGCTAGCTGCAGGCTCCACCTGGAAAAATCAAGGCCCCAGAGAGAGAATTGCACAGGGGAGACTTATTGGTCCCCAGCTCACAGCTACAAATGTTCCCTGGAGAACAGGCTGGCCTAGAAGTACATTTCATGATCTAAGACATTGGTCTATGTAGAAATAATCCCAGTAAATATGAGCAGCAGGAAGGCTTAGGCCAGAGTCCATGCCCCTCAAACTGTAAAACGCCATGGTCACACAGTGAGTGACAGACAGTATTCAGGTCTCTAGCAATGTCTGCCCTGCAGATCTCAACAATGTGGGTTATTTTCAAGTAAGAATATATATATATATATATATATATATATATATATATATATGCTCATGTGTGTGCATGCTTAGGTGAATGCAGGTACCCTCAGAAGACATCGTCTTCTTCCTTTCCCCTCTGTGTATAGCTCCATTAAATACTTTCCATAACGCTGCTTAGTGGTCATGCATTGCTTTAGTTCATGCTTAGTTTGAGAGGTGCTTATTTTTCCATAAGCTCTGAAGAGTAGTCTGACAGGATTTAGCAATTTAGTGTATTAGTCAGGTTTTTCAGCACTGTGACCAAGTATCTGACAGAAATAGTTTGAAGGAGAAAACATTTCTTCTGGTTCATGGTTTCAGTTGATGGTCAGCTGGCTTTGCTTTTTTCTGAGCTGTGGTGAAATAGATCATCACTGCAGAAGGATGTGGCTAGAAACAAATATATTTGCCTCATAGAAGCCAGGAGGGAAGGGGAGAGAGAACAGAGAGATGAGATATCTTTCCAAAGCATGGCCCCAGTGATGTATTTCTTCCTCCTACTTGGCCCCACCTCTTCCTATTTTCCATCATTTCTTATAATACTAACAAATTTTGTGCCCATTGTGGGAATAAGAATTGTTCAGGTTGGATCCTTCATGACCTAACCCTCTTCCAAGATCTACCAATGGACAGCCAAGCTTTTACTACACAAAAGTGTGGGGGACATTTCATATCAAAACCAACACATTTAGATTACGAGTTATTATATTTCTGCTGAGCACTATGTTACTCTGAGTGGTTTGCCTTGTAAGTAAGTTGGTGATTCTTTTTTTTTTGCAGCTTTCAATATCCATTCCTTGTTCTGGACTAGCAGAAGTTTAACTATAATATGACACGGAGAAGTTTTTATTCCCTTGGCCATGACTATTTCTTGGAGTTCTAAATGTATCCATCGCTTAGATGTTTATATTATTCCCCAGGCTTTGGCAAGTCTTTAAAATATATTATGTTTTTATTTATTCTTTGAAAAGTTTAGACATTGACAAAATGCACTCCAGTTTCATCTTAATTATATCTATCCACCCTTGCCTCACTCCAGTTGCCCCAGTACCCCAAACCCTGCCTCTATCCCCCCTTTTTGTTATGAATGACCCTTTGGTCCAGTTAGTGGTGCTCATGTTTGCATGGGTGTGGGGCTATCCCCCGAGGCATCAATAGTCATGTTCCTAAAGGGGAGTGGCTCTCATTTCTTGGCACTTTGGAACTTTCGGTTCTTTTTTTTTTTTTTTTTTCGGAGCTGGGGACCGAACCCAGGGCCTTGCGCTTGCTAGGCAAGCGCTCTACCACTGAGCTAAATCCCCCACCCACTTTGGACCTTTCAATAGCTTATATTCCAATGGTAGGGTCTTAGAGGCCATCTCATATTCACGTTGGAATTCTGTCTGGCTTGATCTTGTACAGGTCTTGTATAGCTAACCACGGCTGCTTTGAATTGTGTGGAACAGCTATCTTGTGTAGAAGTCAACATTTTACTGCTTTCCTCTTCAACTACGGGCTTTTAATTTTAATTTTTTTTAAAAGGTTTTGTGGATGGGTTGCTGTCCCTATCCCTCCACTGAGAGTCCTGCCTGGCTACAGGAAGAGCCATTTCAGGAGCCATATTCCCCCATTGCTGAAGTTTCTCACTTACTTGATCGGGTTCCCTCCTGTTGTTTTTGAGGTTGTCCCCAACAACTGAAGTGGAGACTCTCCCTGAATCTGTTGTCTGACCACTTGATATCCTGTTCCCTTAACTGGGCCACCTGGTGTGGCCTTAGTGGGAGAGAATATGCCCAGTCCTGCGGTGACTTGGTGTGCAGCAGCGGGTGGGAAAGTAAGAGGGTCTGATACCTTAAAGGAGAAGGGGAAGGAGGAATGGGGGAAGATCTGCACGAGGGGGTACTGGGAGGAGAGAGTGGGTTGATATCGGGATGTAAAGCAAATACATAACAAAAAGAACATTAGTTCTCCCAGGTGCTGGGATTAAAGGCATGCTCGTCATCACCTGCTTTAGTTCTGATTCTTAACTTGGCATTTCATCTACTTAAGTTTGCTTGAAGTAAATTATTTGAAAATCAGATACCTTTCCTTTATCTTCAATGTCAAACCATGCATTCAGAAAAGTAACAGGATACAACGTTAATACACAAATCAATAGCTTTCTTGTATATGAATTACAGACAAACTGAAAAGGGGATTGAGAAAACAGTATCTTTCATAACAACCTCAAAAACATCAGGAGGGAACCCGATCAAGTAAGTGAGAAACTTATGCAATGAAAATCTTAAGATAAGGAAAGAAGAAATTGAAGAAGATACCAAAAGAGGGAAGGACCTCATATACACGGATTGGCAGGATTACTATTGTGAATATATCTATCCTACTAGAACCTATGTACAGATTCAATTCGAGCTTCATAAAAATTATAACATAATTCATTATAGTATTTGAAAAAAATCTTTAGTTTTATATGGAAACACAAAAAACCCAGGATAACCAAAACAATCCAAAGAATGAGCATCAAAGAAAAACAAAACGGCTGGCGGCATCATCATCTCTGGCTTCCAGTTAACTACAGAGCTATCACAGTTCAAAAGAGCATGGTGCTGATATAAAAACAGACCCACTCATCAATGGGATAGAACTGAAGACAATATAAGTCCCAATTCAACAGTCAGCTTATTTTTGATAAGACCAACAGGACACATTGGATAAAAGAAAATACCTTCAACAAAAGGAGCAGGTCAAACTGGACCGATCCTTGGAAAAGAATGAGAGCAGGTCCTTATCTCTCACCTCACATAAAACTAACTCCAAATGGACCTCAACATAAGACCGCACATCCAAATCAGATAGAAAAGAAAGCAGAGAATACATTTGAACTCAGTGACAAAGGAAAGGGTTTTCTCAACAGGACCCTGATGAAGCATTGGGACTACTAATTACAAAATGAAACTAAAGAGCGTCTTTAAAGCAAAGAGCATCATCATTTTAGCCAAGGGGCAGCCTAAAGAATGAGAAGAAAAAACTTCAGTTATACATCGGACAGAGGGCTAATATCTAACACATATGAAGAATTAAAAGCCTACACATCAAGAAAATAGCCTCCAGTTAAAACATGGGGATTTTCAAAATATGAATTATAAATGGGTGAGAAACATTTAAACAAAAGCATCTTCAGCTGTGGCAATGAAGCCGAGAGGCTGATGACCAATGGTGAGAGACACACAGGGGCGTCTGATCTCTAAGGAAGATCAGATCTGCAGGACCCTCCTTGGAGGGCTCCCAGCTCTAGAGATGTGTGAATCTGCTAAGAATGGAGATTCTAGGTTTTCCATCTGCCTAGACTTCAGGCTTGCATGGTGCCAAGTTCTGAGGTTGTAAAGACAGCTTGGGCTTCCTTTCTTCTTTCTTCTCCTTCCCTTTACAGGAGAGCCACCCTTCCTTGTATTGTGGTCTGGGTCTCTCTGCTTTTGGGTTTCATGTGATTACTAAATCTCTTCTGCCTCTATATAAAGGCTCACAGAGGTAGGAAATTGTTGGACATACATAGTCTAACATTTGGTTCTCTTCTGTGTCAGTCAACTTACATCACGGTGATAAGAAAACCTGTGTAAAACAACTTCAAAGGAAGAAAGGTTTATTTGGCCTCATGCATTCAGGGCTTTTGTTTCATGCTCACTTTATTCCGTGTTTCTGAGTCCATAGAGACAAATTTACTGGCTTATTAGCCAGAAGTGGGGCAGAGCAAAGCTCCCCCATATCATAGCAACCTGGAAGAAGGGTAGGGGGAGAAAGAGAGAGGAGGTGATTGGGGAGGAGGAGGGAGGGTAGGGAGGGAAGAGAGTGTGAGGTATTGAGGATAAGATATGCCTTTTAAATTTATATGACTAGTGACCTGCTTCCTCTAAGGAGGCTCCATAGCCCATTCAGTTGTGAACTCAGTGATGGATTAATTCATTGACAGGTTCATGACTCAATCACGGATCTCAGTAGCCAGCTGGGAAACAAGCCTTCAGCACATGAGCTTTTTTTGAGGACACTTCACATCCAAAGCTGACGTCCTGCATACTTCAAGCCATCTCAAGAGAAGCAACAATACAATAACATCATATGAAGTGGTAGGGGTGGTAGATAAGTAGTGCTGTGCCACTTAGGGAATAATTACAAGAAAAAAATGTATGCATTCAGCACACATGAGCTTCTTAGTGATGTTTTTGTTTCACTATTGTTCAGATCTTTGGATACACAGCCCACAGCTATGAATCCTGGAGAGGCAGAGGAATGTGTTATACAGGGGCAGGAGTAGCAGTGAGGGTAGGCATCAATCAAAAATTAAAATCTAGTGATTAGAAACAATATTAAAAATTCCAATAGTTTGGACTTAGTGAAAGTTTGACATCTATTAAACGACTGGACATATCAGTGTCAACTGATTAAAAACCAGCCAGTTCTATAGGAGTTTGTCAGAGATAATTTCCCCTTTAAGGCTTGTTTGGATGAAGAACTTCAGCATCTTCCTGATTTTAACCATCATTCTCTTCCTCCTCTTCCTTTCTCTCTCCCTTTCTCTCCTTCCAAGATCTCATGTACTTGCCTCTAATTCATTATATACATGGAGCTAGTCTTAAATTCCTGATACTTAGTGGGCAAGAATTCTTGTTGTGAAAGCGAGAGGGTCAGAGTTCAAACCCAAGCACCCATGTAAAAGATAGATATCTGTTTCTATAACCCCAGTGTTTGAGGACCAGAGCCAGACAAGCATGTGCCTCCAATTCCAACATTTGGTACCAGAGACTGGCAAACCCAACCTCGTCAAAACCACAAGCTTAAGCTTCATCGAGAGACCTTGTCTCAAAACCCAAGGTGCAGAACAATAGAGAAAGACAACCAACATCCTCCTCTAGCCCCTGCCTGTTTAGGTATGAGTTTACTTCTCCACATGCATGTGTGTCACCTCCCTCCCCCTACACACACATCCCCACACATCTGTCTCCCTCTTGTATTCTGCTATTCCAGGTGTATGCTACCCTGCTTTTTTTCTGAAGTTTCGTCTATTCGGGGAAACATATGTGTATATTGCATATATTTTCAGTGCTATGGAATTGGTTTCATAGTACAGGAAAACTAGGCAGACTTGAGATTTAAAAACCTCTAGTGCAGTCCTGAGTTAGCCTCCTGTTTCAGGCTCTGGCGTCTTCAAACAAAGAGAAAAGGCAAAAGACAGCCCCGTGGAATGAGCTAAACATAGTTTATTGTGTGAAGGGTCTTGAGAATAAGTAACCACGATCTTTCCCAAATCATAAGGCATTTTATAAGGCATTTAAAAAATCCGGATGGATGGGAAGAGCACACACATTATAAACCAGCTATTGCCACAGGCTAGCTTCCAAAAGCGTCTCTCTAATCATTAAGCCCTCAAAAATGTGCAGGAATTCCTCCCCTACTTATCAGCGCCACATTATGTTACTTTAATGGACGTGTTCATACAACGATAGTCTCTTTTCAAATTATAATCATAGTTTCTATATAAATGTCACCAACTTACAAGTTCCAAATAAACATTGGAAAGGATAGGAAGAGATTGCTGCCATGGCTTCAATTACTTACACATGGGTGTGTGCGCTGGGGCATCTCCCTCATGATAGCAGTAACAAGCGTCTCAAAGACAGGCTCTAGAGTTGAATCATCTCCAGAGCTTGGAAACCAGTCTGGAGTTTTCTCATAAAACTAGAAATAGAACTGTCATATGATCTGGCTATACCACTCCTGGGTCTATACCCCATGGAATGTATAACCTACTGCAGAGATGCTTACATATCTGTGTTTATTGATGCTCTATGCAGAATACCAAGGAAGTAGGATCAACCTAGATGGCCAATGGGTGAGAAAAATGTGGCACATATACACAATGGAATAGTACTCAGCTATATAGACAGGAGAATGAAATCATGAAAGTTGCTGGTGAATAGGTGGAACTGAAAAAATTAAAATGAGTGAAAGAACTCAGGTCCAGAAAGACAAACGCCATATAGTCTCACATATCCACAGATCCCAGCTTGAAAATTTTCATTCTGTGTCTTTAACGTGGAGCACAAGTAGAAGCTAGGAATAGAAAGGAGACTTTTGGGGAAGGCCTGCTAAGGAAGGGGAGAGAGTAGATTGTAGCTAATAAAAGCAGTGAAGTGGAATAATTGTGGTGGGACCCCTTAAGCAGGGAGGGACTGGGAGTATGGAAAAACGTGAGGGTGAAGGGGAGGACTGAGCCAAAGGAAAGGAGTATGATGAGATATATGAAAACCTACTAACACACACACACACACACACACACACACACACACACACACACACACACACACACACACACACACACAGCAGCAGCAGCAGCAGCAGCAGCAGCAGCAGCAACAGTGGAAGTGAAAAGAAAGGAGGAGGGTGAATTGAAGTAACCCAGGATAGGGATTAGGGGAAGGAATATGGTAATGACGGATTAACTAAAACTGTGGATGTTTGAAAAGCTTCATGGAAACACACTAGTTAGTAAGCACATTTTAAACCACGACTGAGAGGGAAAAAAGAGTTTGAACGTAATTACTCTGCATGACTGGACAAGGTTGGTCCTAGAAGACCTGAGAATAAAAAGCCTTGGATACCTCCCTCTAAGTGTTAGTCAGGGAGGCCTCAGCATTCTATGAAACAATACAGCCTTGATTACCCACCACAGGTGATTGCTATTGGCCTCGATTACCCACCATAACTACATGGTAAGACTCTATTACTAAAGATGCCACACACCTTGGCTATGGGACATAGAGAAATCAATCTCAAACCAATCAGGAACTTCCTCCTTGATGACTAGCTTTCATAGTTCCAGAAAGGTGTTGGGAAGAAGAGGCATCATGGTGCATCTACAATAACGACCTACAGGATAGGTGAGCCCACGTACAATGGTGGCATGTCTGTTATGACGTAACCATTTTCAAATAGATTCCTGGCCTGCTTCACAGGAGGGAATTTCATGCCTGGTACTGTAGTCTGGTGCAAAAGTCCAAGGCTAGGGAGGTCATATACTCTAGAGTTTGCTATTTAGAGTTTACTAAATGGTCATTTGCCAATTGCTTTCTAAATATTTATTTATATCCACAGGCCTAGGCTGCTCTGAACCTTGGCCAGAGAGGCTCCTTTTCACAGTGGACAACAGTTAATATGGAGATGTGAAACTGGTCAAAGTATGAAGAATAGGAGACTAAACAGGACATCTATATTAAAACCCCCACCCCAGCGAAGGTTCAGGAAATATTGAGGAAGGGGAAGTGGAGAGGAACACAATGAAACACCAACTTCTAGCTGTGCCTTGGCTCTGTGACCATAATCTCACAGCAGCTAAGGTTACCTGAACAAGACCTACACAAGACCAAGCCAACCTGAATCCCAACATAGGTGAGTCAGTGGTCTTTGTCAATCAAATCTTTTAAAATTTGAAAAGATTATTATATTATTTTAGAAAAGTGTGTCCTGTTTAAGAAGGAAATTAATTCAAAAAAAGGAACATGAACACAGGCAAGAAAATATTTCCTTTGGAGGGTAAGGAAGATATTTAGTATGTGCCTTGAAATTGGGGACCTTGGGAAATTAGAATATCAACCTAATGGCTGCACCTCGATATTTACATGAGCCTTTAAACCACAGAGCTCGGGGTTATGCCCAGTTGTAGTCAAAGCAGCCTCTCCTGTGATGTCTTATTGATTTTTATAACAGGAAGAAGTACAGTTCAGCAATTTTCCAACCCCCAGTTATTAGTCAGGGCAAGGTAACTGCTGTGGTGAGTGGCTCCAAGGCTTTAATTGTTTAACAGAATTCAAATTTCTTTCCAGCTTATGTCATGGTAAAATATAGGCTTGAGGAGGGTGTGGTGGAGTGTAGCACACGTGGTCATTGAGACCATGCTCCCCCTTCACACGAAGCTTTGGAGAGCCTTTGCCTCTGGCTGCTCATTTGAGAAGAGAAAGGTGTCCCATGGGTCATGCTTGGAGGTGGCTAGCATTAATCCAACAGATGCTTCAATGGGTGGCCACATCACTCCACAGACTGCCTATAAAGGAGGCTCAAGATGTCTTACCATCTGCCAGGGAAGAATGTCAAACAGGATTAAATGAACTTATGCAGTCTCTGCCATACATTACTACATCAAATGAATATATGTAAATGTTGTAGAAGAAAAATATTAGTAGCTGTGAGAAACTTCAAAAAGACTGTTTATAGTTATATTGGTTATTCAGCCTCTGTCTTCCATGAATGAATGATTGAAAATAATGTATTGTTTCCGTTTGATGATGTTGATATTATTTCATCTGTATGGAACGAAGATGAGGACAACAAACTATTATTTGTTTCATATGAACATTGTATTTCTTTTATGCTGCTCTTGAATAAATGGTTCCAATATGCAATTTAAAAGAGCAAGCGTCATTATTCCCCCACAATGCAGTGCTTTGGGATTAGTTGATCTGGATGGTCATCCTTATGTGGTACAGTCAGATGGCAGCTGGGTTTGTAACATTGGGACTCCAGAGCCACTGGAGGTAGAGAGAGACTGTACTGAGAGATACTCTTCATGTACTCTTTGCATCTCTCCCTGGTTCCCAACATAGTCTGGCTCCAAACAGAAACTCAGGTGTTCGGATGCTGAGGTCTTCAGGAGGTAATTTCTGCTCTTAGGCCTCTAACTTTTCTCTTTTGTGTCAGAAAGCTCTTTTCTACAGTTCCAGCTTCCAGTAATAATCTTCTCTCTCCTTCTGTTTCTCTGCCTCTCTCTCTCTGTCTCTCTCTCTCTCTCTCAGCTTTGGGAATAGAACCTAGAGATATGCACAAGCTGGGTAGGTCCTCTACATATGGGAAATTTCTCCCCTGTTTCAGTCTGTTTCTTTGTTCTATTGATTGTTCAAAGATTGCTGATTATTCAAAGATTGCTGAGCATAAACCATTTAGTGTGACATATTATTATGTTAATTTTTAATTTCCTGAGTTGTTGGAGATCTTTTGTGCATTACAATATTTTGAAGGGTTTCCTTGTGTTTTTAAATAGTATTTTGAAAGTTATTTGTCTTTTCTCAAGATTCTCAAGATTCATTTTGGGTCAACCCTTGGTCATGATGGGTAATGGAGACCTGGTTTCAATCTTAAGTGTTTTTTTTTGCCATCTTTTTATTTATTTTATTTATTTTATTTTTGTGTATGTGAGTGGAGAAGGAAGCTAGTTTTATCTTTAAATCTATACTTTGGATACCTTTGTTTAGAGTTAGTTTATTTCTGGGTCCTCTATTCTATTCTATGGTATTTGATGGATATCCAATGATTTTTGCATTAATTTTGCTTTGTGGCATATCTTTAAAAATGATTGTTATTTATGTGTATGTGCACTGTGAGTGTGTGAAACATGGCTCAGATATGGAGATCAGATGATAACTTTATGGAGTCAGTTCTCTCTTTCCTTATTTGGATGAGCTTCAGGGACTAAATTCAGGTCATTATGTGTATATATCAAATACATTTGCCTGCTGAAGCATTTTTACTCTGGACTTTCTGTTCTATACCCTATAATCAGGTGATAGGATGTCTTCAAACATTACCTTCTGTTCAGGATTTCTTTAGCAACTTTTGATCTGTTTTACTTGCAAATAAATCTTAAATTGGTTTATTTATAATTCAGTAAAGAATATGAGTGCTATTTTTTTTGAAGCAAGTTTATTCTTTCTCAAGTGGCTTTCATACAATTCTAAGTACGTGCAAAGGAAAGGATCAGTTCTTGGTCAAGAAACAAACAAGGCATAAACAAAAGTCCTGTGATTACTGTACCCAGGAAATTATTAAGATGATCAAGATATAAGGAACACATTAATGAGTGCTATTTTGAGGGAGCTGCATTGTATTACCAGAGAAATCTTTCTACTTCCTGGTGTCTTCAGCTTTTTAATTTAGTGTTTATTCATTTCTTCCTTCCTTCCTTCCATCCTTCCTTCCTTCCATAGTCTAATACCATTCTTATCAGATTTTGCTATCATGGTTTCATATTGCAATAAGCATACCACATATCTGTCCCCTGGGCCTGTTTTCTGCCCTTTCTAACAACAACAAACAACAATAATCACCAACCAACGACAACATCTAACCAACCAAACCCTTCCACTTGTATTATCTCTGGGGTCCATCCTGTGTTAGAATCAGGTCAATCTAAGGTTAAGAACATCTAATTCTCATTGCATTCAGTTCTCCTCTGTTCTTTATCTGGAACATTAGAGCCTCAACTGACTAAGAGGCAATAGCTGGAGCTTCTTGTTGGCCTTCCTGTATGTGAAGGACTTGTTTTCATGATCTTAGAAGAAATGCATTTTATACAGAGTTGGGATGCAGGTGTGTTACTGTAAAAGAGAATTAGAGGGAGGGAATAGGGGTTAGATATGATTAGGAAATGTATAGTCTGGGTTTAGTGCAGGCTTTCTTTTAAACCAAGAATCAAGCACTCAGTGGGCAGAGGTAGATTTGCAAATCTCTGAGTTGGAGGCCAGCCTTGTATATATAGTGAGATGCTCCTCAACAATCAAAACAGAATGATTTATAGTGTAAATATGTATAGAAGTTTCAAAGAATAAAAGAAATTATTAAAAAAGACACAATAAAATGCTCAAATCTGTAATACTGAAAAAAGAAGAAGGAGGGGGAAAGGGATGGAGAGGAGAAAGGGGAGAAGGGAGAGAGGACATGGAGAGTGGACAGAAAGTTGGCAGGGGGAGTAAAGGATGGGGAATCTCTAGGACATGCCAGAGATCTGGGATGGGGGAGGCTCTAAGTGGACTATGAGGGGTGATTCTAGCTGAGACTCCTAGCAGTGGAGGATATGGAGCCTGAAGTGTCCACCTCTAGTAGCCAGGCAGGAGTGGCCACCTCTAGTAGCCAGGCAGGACTCCCAATGGAGGCATAAGGACACAAACCCACTCACAAACCTTTGACCCAAAATTTGTCCTGCGTACAAGAAGAGTTAAAGATGGAGCAGAGACAGAGGGAGTGGCCAACCAATGACTGGCTCAAATTGAGATATATCCCATGTAAGGCAGCCAACCCCTGACGCTATTAATGGTATTCTGTTTTGCTTGCAGACAGGGGCCTAGCACAACTGTCCTCTGTGAGGCTCAGGGTTGGGATCAATGGAAAGAGATGCAGAGATTCACAGCCAAACATTAAATGGAGCTCAGGGGGTCTTGTGGAAGAGTTGGGCAAAGGACTGAAGACCCAAAGAGGACAGAGATTCTACAGGAAGACCAACAGAGACAACTAACCTGGACCCTTGGGGGGAATCCTTTGAGGGTGGTTCAGAGACTGGACCTAGCCCCTTCTCACTGCACATATGTAGCAGGAGAGCATGTTGGTCTTCATGCAGGTCTCCCAACAACTGGAGCAGGGATTGTCCTTGACTCTGTTGCCTGCCTGTGGATTCCATTCCCCTAACTAGGCTGCCTTGTCTGGCCTCAGTGGGAGAGCATGTGCCTAGTCCTGCTGTGACTTGCTATGCATGGGGTGGGGGTGGGGTGGGAGGGTGGGATGTAAGGTATCGATATCTAGGGGAGCTACCCCTTTTTCAAAAGAGAAGGAGGGGAATGGAAGATCTACGTGAGGACATACTGGAATGTAAAGTGAATAAATTAAAAAAATAAAAGAAACGAAATGAGCTTTGGATCTGGATGTCAGGTTATTGAATAAGAAGTTGCATCAATGAAGATTCTTGATTCTTTCCTTCCTTCTTCCCTCTACCTCTGGGTTTTTTTT